>NW_006262688.1:28510114-28591082 GCF_000493195.1 Citrus x clementina
GAGGGCTATGTATGAGGCTCAGCTCGAATCTCTCCGCGATTCCCACCAAGCTCAGGTCGAGAAACTGGAGAGGGAGGCCGACAACCAGTACGACCAGGGACTTCGGCATTCCTATCGTTGCATCATGGCCGTCCTCAGAAAGCAGCATCCTGATCTGATGATGGATGACCTTGCAGCTGGTGTTGCTCAACATATGGACGGGGAGACGGCCAAGGAAGATGCCGAAGGGATAGAGCCGATCCTGATTGAGGAGGCAAATTCTCCTCCCCGTGCAGTCCCTGCTGACGTTGGAGAAGCGAGCACCCCTGCTGTCGTTGGCGAGGTAAGCACCCCCCTGGACGCAACTGGTGATACTCCCCCTGCACCTGAGGAGGTCTAGCCAACCGATGCTACTCGGCTTACTGATCCGTTATCTTCTTGATATATTTCTTGTATTGTAATGAACAATGTTTGTGAAGATTATCTACTCTGTTAATTATGAACAAATTAATGACAATATTTTTAATTATTTTCTTGTGTTATTATCATAAGTTATTTTTCTGTTTGAGAATCCGCTCGCCTTCGTCTGGTTGAGTAGGTTCTGGCTTGGCATATGGTTTTGCCCTATGCCTTAGAAAATTTTTCAATGCTTGGGATTCTGCTCGCCTTCTGGTGGTTGAGCAGATCCTGGTGCGTCTGGCTTCTGGTCTCACCATAAACAGGCTGTGAGACTTGATGAACCTTTGCCTGCCTTAGAAATTTTTCGATGCTTAGGGATTCTGCTCGCCTTCTCGTGGTCGACCAGATCCTGGCACGCTTGCCTTCTGTCTCGCCATAAGCAGGCTTTGAGACTTGGTGAGCCTTTGCATGCCTTAGAAATTTTTCGATACTTGGGGATTCTGCTCGCCTTCTCGTGGTCGAACAGATCCTGGCACGCTTGGCTTTTGTCTCGCCATAAACAGGCTTTGAGACTTGGTGAGCCTTTGCATGCCTTAGAAATTTTTCGATGCTTGGGGATTCTGCTCGCCTCCTCGTGGTTGAGCAGATCCTGGCACGCTTGGCTTCTGTCTCGCCATAAACAGGCTTTGAGACTTGGTGAGCCTTTGCATGCCTTAGAAATTTTCACAGTTTCAAGTGAATGAAATTCCTCGACGTTCCATTAATTGCAGGATCCAACTTACATGAAATTGTTTGGTCATAAAATAAATAACAGCAAATACGAACATAAAGAACTTGAAAATATTAACGACTCTTACTGGAAATATTTCCTAAGATGTGCTGTGTTCCATGGGCGCTTCACCTCGTGGCCATCCATGTGAACCAGCTTGTAAGCCCCTGGTCCAACTAGCTGCTTGACTCTATAGGGCCCCTCCCAATTCGGATCGAGCACTCCTTGAGTCGAGTCTTTGGTGTTCTGATTCACTCTCCTTAACACCCAATCTCTGACTTTGAACTGCCATATGTTCACCTTCTGGTTATAATACTGGGCAACCCTCTGCTGGTAAATGACTGATCGCTCGGCTGCTTGCTCCCTCTTTTCCGTTAGCAGATCAAGATTCAAACATATCTGCTCGTCATTTTCCTGCTTATTGAAATGGTCTATCCGGTGTGTGGTCGTTCCTATCTCAGCTGGTACGACCGCTTCGTGTCCGAAAGCCAAGGCGAACGGTGTCTCCCTAGTTGCTGTTTTATGGGTTGTTTTGTATGCCCATAGCACACCTGATAGCTCATCAGCCCATGCCCCCTTTTTTGCTCCAAGCCTAGTTTTTAAAAGGCTCTTGAGGATCTTGTTGGCTGCTTCTACTTGTCCATTCGATTGGGGGTGAGCAGGCGAGCAGGCGAGTAATACTTCAGCTCTATCCCGAGGTTCTGGCAGAAATCCCTGAAGCTGTGATTATCGAACTGCCTGCCATTATCCGTTATCAAGGCATAAGGGATCCCGTAGCGACAGACCAGGTTTCTCCACACAAAGTCTGTTGTTTTCTTCTCTGTGATCCTGCTAAGGGCTTCTACCTCTATCCATTTCGTGAAGTAGTCTATAGCAACTATTGCATGCGTTGCTGCTCCTCGTCCCTTTGGCAGCCGGCCGATCAGATCAATTCCCCATTGAGCAAATGGCCAAGGGGAGGCCATAGAGGTGAGCTTCTCTGGTGGTTGGTTGGTTGGAGAAACTTGCAAAATTCTAACAGCTTACACAGCTCCTGGTCTTCTCCTGTTCATCCTGGTGCATTGTCGGCCAGAAATATCCCTGCCTTAGAACCTTGTGGGCTAGGGACCTCCCACCAGAATGGTTCCCGCAAATTCTTTCATGTACTTCTCTCAGTACGTAATCTGCATCGTCCTCATCCAAACATCAAAGGAAAGGTAGTGTATATCCTCGCCTATACAGTACCCCATCAATCATCGTGTGTCTCGAGACCTGGGCTTTAACCTTCCGAGCTCGCAGCTTATCTGGTGGTAATACCCCGTCTCTGATATATGAAATTATCGGGTCTATCCACGAGCATTTTTGTTCTATCCGCAACACCCCCAAATTCTGCTCGATACTTGGGCTGGACTTCACGTCCAGAGGGACCGACTTTGGCATTTTTGGGTCGGCTACTGCTGCCATCCTGGCCAAAATGTCTGCTCGACTATTCTGCTCCCTAGGGATTTGTATCACCTCTACTGCTTCAAATTTCCCCATCATCTGCCTGACTATCTTCAGGTACTGCTCCATCTTCTCCTCTCTTGGTTGAAATCTTTCACGGACATGATTCGCAACCAGCTGGGAATCAGTTCTGATCTTCACTCTGTCTGCTTTCACGGCCTTAGCCAATTCCAAGCCTGCTATCAAGGCTTCATACTCTACCTGATTATTTGTGGCTGCAAATTCCAACTTTACAGCATAAGAGATCTCCTCCCCCTCCAGGCCTTCCAAGACAATCCCTGCTCCCCTGATGATCCATCCACAGACATCTGCCATACTTGAGCTTCGCCACTGTCTGTAACTACATCTCGTCGATCTAAACATACTTCGAGCTCTGTGAATTCATCTACGAAATCGGCCATTGCCTGAGCCTTTATCGCTGCTCGGGGTTTGTAGTCTATGTCGAACTCGCTCAGCTCTATAGCCCACTTGACGAGCCGACCAGAAGCATCTGGCTTGTGCAGAGTTTGACGCAATGGCTGGTTTGTTATTACCAAGACTGGGAATGCTTGAAAATATGGCCTCAACTTCCGAGCCGCAACCACAAGGGCAAGTGCCCATTTCTCTAATGGTGGGTATCTGGTCTCAGCGTCGAGCATGGCCTTGCTGGTGTAGTATATCGGATACTGAACTCCTTCTTCCTCTCTCACCAGAACAGAACTGGCGGCCCGATCCGATACAGCCAAATATAAATATAACTTGTCCCCATCCCTCGGTGTGGACAGCAGTGGAGTTTGCTGTAAGTATTGCTTCAAGTTCTGGAAGGCTTCCTCGCATTCTGGTGTTCATTCTATTTTCTTCCCCTTCCTTATCACTTGAAAGAATGGTTGACACTTATCTGTAGCCTTGGATATGAATCTGCTCAACGCCGCCAACCTCCCCGTGAGGCTCTGCATCTCCTTCAGGTTACGAGGAGACCTCATCTGCACAATCGCCTGGATTTTCTCGGGATTTGCTTCAATCCCCCTATGGCTCACCATGAATCCAAGGAATTTCCCTGACTCGACCCCAAAAAGCACACTTCTCCGGGTTGAGCTTCATCTTATACTTCCTCAAAAGCTCGAAGGTCTCCTCAAAGTGTCTGACATGTTCCTTCGGGATTTTGGATTTGGTGATCATGTCATCCACGTACACTTCTATGGTTTTTCCAATCAACGGCTTAAACACTTTATTCACCAGCCTCTGATAGGTGGCCCCAGCATTTTTGAGACCAAATGGCATTACCCTGTAACAGAACAAACCTTGGTTGGTGATGAAAGTTGTGCTCTCCTCATCCTGCTCATACATGGGGATCTGGTTGTATCCTGAGAATGCGTCCATGAAACTAAGCAGACCGTGTCCAGCCGTTAAATCTACTAGCTGATCGATCTTTAGTAAAGGGAAACTGTCTTTTGGGCACGCCTTATTAAGGTCTGTGAAATCGACACACATCCTCCACTTGCCATTTGCCTTCTTTACCAACACCACATTCGATATCCATTCAGGGTAATTGACTTCCCGAATGAACCCTACTCTCAAGAGCTTTTCCACCTCGCTATTTATGGCCTCATACCTCTCCTGATTGAAACACCTCCTCTTCTGCCTTACTGCCCGAGCACCTTTCTTTATTGCCAGCTTATGACATGCCACCTTAGGGTCAATCCCTGGCATGTCTTCATGTGTCCAAGCAAACACATCTGCATGAGCCTGTAAGCATTCTACCAACTTCTGCTTTTGCTCTCCCTTAAGTCTCGACCCGATTCTGATAGTCTTTTCCGGATTCTCTAGTCTCAGGCTTACTGTTTCCAGATCCTCTACAGGTTCTTGTCGGCCATTCTTGTTTTCCACTCGGGTATCGAGGGATGTTATCTGCATTGCTTCCCTTGATGCCGAGGAGTAGCAGCTTCTTGCGATCCTCTGGTCTCCTCGTACCACTCCAACTACCCCATTCACCCGGTACTTCAGAGGCAGATAATGGTTGGACAGCACCGCTTTGCTCATCCTCAGAAATGGCCGGCCTAGAATCATCTAGTAAGGACCTTCTTCATCTACTACCACAAAGTCCAGTATCATTGTCCTTTCTGTCGGGGAGCTCCCAATCGTGATAGGCAGCCCGACCACGCCAAGAAGGACCAGCTTTCCTCCTCCAAACCCCTTCAAGGAGGTATTGGTGTAATCCAACTTCAGGTCTGCTATTCCCATCTCCTTTAGGGTTGACTTAAACAACACATCAACTGAACTCCATGTGTCAACCAGTATCCTGTCAAACTTCTTGCTAGCAACAGTGGCCTTGATGACCAAGGCATCCTCGTGGGGGTATAAGATCCATTTTTCATCTTCATCTGTCCACATGATTGGCACTTACCTGACTCTTGCACGTTTGGCTGCTGGGGTGTTGAAGAATACCTCTTTACTGGTCATGGCGTATCTAGCATAATTCTTCCTCGACCTGTTGGAATCTCCGGCCAATGTTGGGTCCCCAGCTATAACCCTTACTGCAGGCTGCTCGCGCCTCAAGTTCTTGTCGCTCTGTTCCCCTTCACTTGTTGAGGCTACCATTGGGAAGGTCCCATCTACAAACTCATCCAGATACCGATTTCTCACCAAATCTTCAACATGGGTCTTAAGATCTCTGCAATATGTTGTGGTGTGGCCATGTGTGTCATGGAACTTACAATAGCGCCCCCTATCCCTCCTGCTGGGTAGCTTTGTTATTGGAGCAGGGAGGTATAGCAACCCCTGATCCTTTATGGCCTCGTACACCTCGTCCAGGGACATCTTCAAGGAAGTGTATCGCCCATAGTCCTGGTTCTGGTTGATCAGGTGCACTGCTCTTTCTCTATTTGCTCCGTTCTGAGTTGGAGGCGGTGGCAGTACTTCTGGTCTGCTCCCTCTGCTACCGTGGGTGTGTTGATGACTACCATATGCTGAATCATGCCTTCTCCAAGGCTCCCTAGCTGGGGAACGAGGAGGCTGCGCCCTGCTACGTTGATACTGTGGTGGCCTCTGATAAGGCTGATAAGTGGTTACCCGTCCTCCTGCACCACTACCTGAGGCCTGGCGATCCTTCCTCCTGATTGGCCCACTTCCTGGTAATGCCCTCTTCTCTTTCTTTCCCAACCCTTCCAGCTGGTCTGTTTTAATCCGAGCGGCCTTTTCTTCCTCGATCTCTATGTCTCTTTTGGCCTGCTCGTATGCGGCTGCATACGTCTGAATAGCTGGGCTTCTCAAGTTGTACCACAGCCTTCATATCTTCACCTTTTCTTTTAGTCCCCTTAGTGCCTGAGGATGGTTGAAGGCTCCCAAATCAAGGACAGCGCGGTGAAACCTCTTGATGAATTCCTGAAGTGTTTCTTGTTCCCCCTGCTTCATGCTTTTCAACTCCATCATGTCATCTTCTGATGCCATTGCCCCACGAAACTGCTCTGCAAATTCCTAGCACATCTGCTCGAAGGTTTTAATGCTCCCCCGAGGAAGTTTCCTGTACCACTCTCGTGCACGTCCCTCAAGGGATAGTGGGAACGCCCTGCACCTTTGGGATTGAGATAATCCTTGTATCCCAATTATGTCGTTGAAGCGCTCTATGGGCACCAACGGATCAGTTCGTCCCGAATATCTAAGGTCCGGGAGGCTCAAATCTCTCGGAATAACTGCCCTCATGATCTCTGCTGCGAGCGGTGATTCTCCGTCCAACATTATCCTCCAACCAGGAGCTCTGCTCATTCCTTGCATGTCGTCAATTATCTGTGCTAATCTGCGCACCTCCTCCTCCAGCTGCACTGCACGACCAGGGTCACGTGCTGCGACTTGATCCCGCTTTTGCTCTACCTCATGCAAGTGCTGCCTCAACTCTGTTTCCCCTGCATTGGCCACCCCGTTGTCCTCGTTAAAAATCTGTCTTGCCGGGGATTGCTCTTCCTCTCTATGAAATTCTCCCCACAGAGCTATATTACCTCTCTCACCACCAAATTTCTCAGCGGTTTGACTTCTCCTCGCACTATCGGGACCTGGTGCCACTCTACCACCTCTCACCCTTTCCTTCTGGGTTACCCTTCGTTCACTCCGCAGCTCATGCAGGATGGTTGTTAGGGTCTCCATATGCTTTTACATTCGTTCCATTCGGTCGAACATGCCTTTCTCCTGTACTTCACTGGATATCTCTCTCAGCGTCACGGAATCGTTAAGCCTCATATTACCCCCTTGTGCACTACTTCCTCCTGTCTCCATTATTTTTCACTTGCTTCACTCCTCTTCTTACTATCAACAGAAGCTTTTTGCTCAGGTCCCCACAGACGGCGCCAAATGTTGATGTGAGATTCTGGTTATGCCCTTACAACGACCAGGATGTCTGCTCGATCAACCTCACCTCGATCAGGATCTCTCCTCGTACGCTTTCTTCTCTAAGTATCCCTGCGTCCATAGAAACAAGTCAGAGCACGCCGGTTGTTTTCCCGACGTAAACCCTCCGACGCTCAAGTCAGGTATGAAGGCTCTGGGAACGCTTGCTGCAAATCTTATGGCTTTTTGGTAGTTTTTCTCTTTTTTAGAATTTCCTTTATCTCTGTAATAATCTCAAAATTGCTAACCCTTTTACCTTCGTTGGTTACCTTTTTATAGGCCACCTCTGAACTCGGGCCTCCCCTCCATTCGCGCTCATTATCCTCCCACCTCTCGAAAGTGGATTCCCCATTTCCGTAGTCGTGGGTGGTTGCGTGGCCCGCGTGCCTAGATTCTCGGACTGGAAAGCATGCCTCGCCAACTGTCGTTGACCGGGTCTCCTCGAATAAACCCTTAGCAAGAATACAGCAGGAATGGCTTTATGCTTCTTACAGGAGATTGGCCTCGAGGATGACGTGCTCGTGGATGAGCAGAGTATTCCTGCTCCTCTGGATACCAGGGTCTTACGGGACACACCGGTTCGCAGAACTCTGCCATCAGATATCTGCTCATCATGCCTGGTCTCTTCGACGTATTTCTCCCAAACACCAAGCAATTCGACAATCTGCGTTGCCGTTAAACACCAAAAACGTAAGCAATCATATCTTTTCTCAGTCACCTCTCTCTACAGTGCTTGAAAGTGAAAGCATCGTCTCTATTTAGCTAACAATAAAAATAATAAATTGAATTTATTATCATTGTTATATATGCCGGAAAATTTATCAGAGCACTATAAATGAAAAGGAAAAATAATAATAATTAGGCTTTGCATTATTTTTTCAATTGTAAAAGTGTAATTACAATTGCTAGAAGTTAAAAATCAAAGAAGCCATCTATATTAATAGGGGTGGGCGCTGGGCAAAGGTTAGATTTAGTTGAATTCAGATGGTGAGTTTTTCAAAAAATTAACAATTTGAACTGAACTGAAAATCCAATCAATGTGGTTCGATTTAGTTAGGCTTTTTTTTTTCATTTGAGCTGTAATTTCTTTTGCCTTTTCCTACTTCTTTTATTTTCTCTCATTTAAATCTATGATGTTTTTTTAAAAAAAAAAACTGACGATTCGTTTTTTTAGCAGCAAATATAATTTTACCCACCCCTAATCTGTATGGCAAATATCATTGCTATTAAAGGCTGCTTTCAGTATTAGTGCCAGTTGTAGATTGGTTAATAAAATGTTGCTAGCCAGGCTGATTTAATCTTGAATCTTTATATTACAATTAATTTTCGTAAATGGTGAGAGATTGGTTAAACTCACAAAGCTTGATAAAAGTTTTGTCTATTATATTTTCTTGCGTACTCAATGAATACAAAGTAAGAATAATTATTATACTAATACTTTTTCTCTATGATTAAGTTCATGATGGAAAATTTATTGAGAAAAAAATTTGTTCAATCAAGTAACCCTCAATATTCACATGGAATAAGCGATGAGGGGAAAAAAATAATTTTGTGAATGCAGAAAGGGGAAAAAAATACATAAAGATAGAGATTTCTAATTGTGATAATTTTGATGTTTTCATTGTGTACTTAAGTAAAAGTTAAAATTTTAAACTTGAAGTGTGTAAGGTAAAAGAGTGCTACTTTGCAGTTCAAATAATTTCATCCTTTTGCTTATTATTATTTTTTCATTATTTAGTTAAATGAAAAATTAAGTATCTATCCACCCATGTGAGTAAGATACCTAATTATAATTTAAGTTATGAAAAAATACCTATATATGAGATGGTCACATGAGAGGGACTTGTTAAAACTCAATCAAATGATATTGAGTCTTTATGCTACCAAGTTAAGCTTGCACGGGTCCAGACTTTTATAGCATCTCATTTTATTGTTTGAGTTAATTTTTTAACTAACTTTTCTTAGTTATATCTAACAGATGGTCCTGGCCCTTTATCTATAAATCTAATGTCCACAGGCACAAGCATTGCAGGCATCACCCTCTTTGCATTAGTGATATTTCTCATTTACAAATCAAGAGAATCTGAAAAAGAAAAAGAAACTCAGCTGAAGGTGGAGAAGTTCCTCGAAAACTACAGGACCGTCAATCCCACCAGATATACTTACAAAGAACTCAAGAAAATAACAAGCAGATTTAAGCACAGGCTCGGCCAGGGAGGTTACAGAAGCGTGTTCAGAGGAAAACTCTTCAACGGAATTCCAGTTGCTGTCAAGATGTTGGAACATTTGAAAGGAAATGAACAAGAGTTCATCAATGAAGTGGCCACAATTGGCAGGATTCACCACTTCCACATTGTTCGGCTTCTGGGATTTTGCTCTGAAGGAAACAGGCGTGCTCTTATTTACGAGTTTATGCCCAATGGATAACTTGAGAAATTCATCTTCTCAAAGACAAATAGCTCAAGTCATCGTCAATTGAGTTGGGAGAAGCTGAGGAAGATTGCATTTGGCGTTGCCCGTGGAGTGGAGTACTTGCACCAAGGATGCAACCAAAGGATCCTGCACTTCGATATCAAGCCTCACAATATATTATTAGACCATAATTTTCAACCGAAGATTTCAGATTTTGGACTGGCTAAGTTGTGCTCAAAGGACATAAGCTTTGTATCTCTGACAGCTGCCAGAGGCACTTCTGGCTACATTGCACCTGAACTTTTCTCCAGGAATTTTGGTGAGATCTCTTACAAGTCTGATGTTTACAGTTATGGAATGATGCTGTTAGAGATGGTCGGATGCAGAAAAAATAACGATCCTGCGGTTGAAATTCAGAGCCAAATATATTTCCCAGAGTGGATTTACAATAGAATGAGGCAAGGACAAAAGCTCTGTTTCGATTTTCAGGAAGATGGGGATGAGGGAATTGCCAGAAAGCTTGCAATTGTGGCACTTTGGTGCATTCAATGGAATCCCACGGAGAGACCTTCCATGCCAATTGTATTACAAATGCTTGAAGCTGATTTACAATGCTTGGAGATCCCTCCAATGCCCTTTGTTTCTGCTGATGTTGAGGCAGGTACAATCAATTGATCTAGATAGCAGAAGATTACAATTAAAAAGGGATATTGTTAATTTGTTTCAAATTTTCCCCGATTATAAGCTAAATTATTTAGTCCTTCTTGTTATTGGAACGCTTGAAAACCACTAAATTGAGTTTTTGTTTGACTGTGGTTGTTTTATTTATCGCTTAAAATCTTTGATGTTTTCGAATGATACAACATTAATACAACTATGGATGAATTTTTTCAATTTATAATATTATTGAGGAAAAAGGATAATTATACCCTTAAGGTTTGAGAAAATAATTACAAAAACTCTCAAGTTTTTAAAATGAGACATCAAGACCCATTTTTAATCATAATACCCTTTGAATTTATTAATTAGGAAATTGACTTTGAAGTTTTTTATTTAATAAACATTTAATATAAATATTATAATATATCTAGTAGACTAATAATATTAAATTATTTTTTACATTTAAATTAATATAAAAAATTTAAATTATTATATTTATTTTAATAATAGATTTGTATCTGTTATAAAGATTTTAAATAAAATCTTTGGGTTGAATTTTACAATTAACAAAATATATCCATCTTAATAATATTAAAATTCTTTTTACATAATATTCAAAATAATTTTGATTTTAATTAATTAATTTTAATATTATATTTCTATTTATTTTAAAAATTACTTCAATATAATAAAATAAGTCAAATAGATTGTAAAATATAAAATATTTTTTAGATATTTTTCAAATGTATATATTATTACATTTATTTTAATGTCATAATTCTATAGATTATAAAATTTTAGAGTAAATTTTTTAGATTTATAGAGTTAAAGAGTATTATAGCAAAAAAAAAAAGTGACCTTGCTGTCTTTTATTGAAGAGTTGAGAGTTTTTATAATTATTTTTTCAAATATTGGAGTGTAGGTGTCTTTTTTGCTATTATTTATTATACTCCGCTATCCTTCTCTACTACAATCAATGCTACCTAATTGCTGATGAATCTTTTGATTAATCATTTAGTTTCAGATAAGCAGCAAAGCGAGACTTCAAAAGTCTTCCAAAATGTGCACCGTCGTCGCTGATTCTGAAGTAGGCTCTTAGAAATTTCAACTTGTCAAATAGATGATTATTAATAACTGGACTTCTAAATCTTATTCCATTTATGGCAGATTACATACTGAATGAAACACAATAGAGCTCATTACAGTGGCACAAAATTAATATAAAAACATTTGACAGCGAGGAAACCTCTGCACCTATGATACCTTCCCATGCAAGCACAGGGTGCATAAAGCATACGAAAACTTTAGTCTATTTTTAAAGACATCATTGAAAAAAAAATTAAGCACAACTATCACTGAAAGAGCATTCCTTTATTGATAGGCTTATAGTTCCCAAGGAGGGTAGTTGGCAGAAACTCCATGAGCTAGGTTGCTTTAGAAAAGGCTCGCGGGATCGAGTATTTACAGAACAGATGTGATGTGTGCAGTCTTTATTTCAATATTTAAGTCTCACAACATCCTGCTAGATCCTAATTCCTTCCCCAAGGGCTCAGATTTTGGCCCTTGCAAACTTTCATCCGAAGGAAAATGATTTTGCTCCCATCAGCGCCACATGAGGAACAATATATATGTTAAAATATTACCTGAGCTATGACTAAGGCGCTGTCGCTCCTCTGTGACAAAAGTTTCAGAAATTTTAGAAGGGAGTATTGACGATTTGCAAATGCCTCCAAAACCTTTCTCATATTCTTCTCGACATATATCTGGAAGAGAGATTGAATCAAATTCTTCAACAGAGTTGTTAATGTATGAATTAGTGAAGGAATGATCTTTCGGTGATAAAATAAATAAATGAATAACGTGCAATTAATGACAAATGTTCTTCTTCTTCTCATTGCTTTATCTCGAATTGGAGCCTAATGTTGCAGACCGCCCAATTCGCTAGCCTAATTTGCTCACCAAGAGCCCAACACAAGGCCAAGAGTGCTAGCTTGACCCAATTCCGGAAAGTTCTAGGCAATTCTAGCACATTGAGCTTGTAAATACTCTAGAATTCTCTATACAATTCCAGCACATGTAAATAGCTAGGAAGTGAAAGAATTCTCTAGAATCTCTAGAGCTTGGCAAGCCTCCCCTATAAATATGGGATGGCATTAGCCATTTGCATTCAACAAACACAACAACAAGCATTGAGCACTCAAGCATTGTAATCTCTCTTTTGTGCAATACAAGTTTTCTTATTCGGCTCCATTGCTCTCTTCTCTAGTTCGAGAAGCTCAAGGCTTACTTAGCAATATTTGGCAAAGTTGTCTAAGTGCCGCACGGGTTAGCTGTGCAAAATACTCATCCCGTGACAAGTGGTATCAGAGCTAAGGTTTGCACGTACACAAATTAGCTCACGAGTAATGACCAACCCTTCGAACGTAGCACAAGAGGGTGTTGTTGGTGTGAATGTTCCACCGGAACCAAGCCGCGGCCGAGAGGGAGAACGCGCCCAAGGCAAGACTCGCGGCAAGTCCAAGGCCCCATCCGTGGATGCATTGGAGCCTTGTGTAACCACTCTCGAAATCACATAGTCCACCGCTCAAGATAGCCTCGAGGGATTGGAGGAAAGAGTGGACGGCCTCGAGGGAGAATACGCAGAGTTCACGGTGGCGACCAAAGCTCTCATCCAAGAGCAAGCGAACACTTTCCGAGGTGAGTTTCGTTCTTTTCATGATGAGTTGCTCAAACTTCGTAGTTTTGTTCAGGATAAACTACGCGCTATCCGTGCGGAAGTAGATGAAGTCCGATCGGATTGGGCATGGCACAAGCGCACACTCTCCGCAAGTCCAGCTTCCGCAAACTCGAGTGATGCGCGCCGCATTGATGCGCCAAAACCGGACACATACGATGGCACACGTAATGCCACCATCGTGGACAACTTCATATTTGGGCTTGATCAATACTTCGATGTCATAGGTGTACGAGATGAGACATCAAAAGTGGGCACTGCACCCATCTATCTTAGAGGCGTTGCACAACTATGGTGGCGTCGCAAGCATGGCAAGATGAGCAAGGGAATTTGCACCATTGACACTTGGGCCGACTTCAAGCAAGAACTCTAAAAGCAGTTCGCCCCAAGCAATGCGAAGAAGGAAGCGCGAGCGCGCTTATGTCGCCTCAAGCAATCCGGTAGCATTCAGGACTACATCAACGAGTTCACTACCCTCATGTTGGAGATAAGCGACATGTCCGATAAGGATTCGCTCTTCTACTTCCAAGATGGCCTCAAGGATTGGGCCAAGATCGAGCTTGATAGGCGTGGTGTTCAAACACTTGATGACACTATCGCCGTTGTGGAATCGCTCACCGAATACTCTACCCAATCCAAGGACAAAAAGGCCAACCAAGGAAAAGGTGGGGGAGAGAGTCGTAAGGACAAACGTAACAACCGCAAAGATTGAGGGCAGAAAAAGCCGCCTAGCAACAAGAGCGGGCAAGGAAAATCGGAGGGAAAGAAGGAGGCGCCAAAGCCGTGAAGCCCATGGTTCATATGCAATGGTCCTCATTGGGTACGCGATTGTCCGGAGAAGAAGTTGCTCAATGCTCTTGCTACCCAACTCAAGAGCAACCCACAATGTCCACGGAGGAACACCAACTCAGCATGGGTTCTCTCCAACGCTTCGGCGCTCTTAATCGCCAACAGCTCGCACTCATCAAGAAAGGGCTCATGTATGTCAGCACAAAGATAAATGGCCAGTCCATTCGCGCGCTGCTAGACACGGGAGTGACGCACAATTTTGTGTCCGTAGACGAGGCCAAGCGCTTAAGCCTCAAGGCCACCAAGGAAGGAGGCACAATGAAGGCAGTAAACTTACCCGTCAAGCCAATTACGGGAATTGCACAAGGCGTGCACATCACACTCAGTACGTGGAGCGGAAAGCTTGACTTCTCCATTGTGCCCATGGACGACTTCAAGATGGTCCTCGGCATAGAATTCTTCGACCAAGTCCATGCCTTCCCGCTGCCCACTACGAACTCCCTAAGCATCATCGACGGGAGTAAGGCATGCATGGTTCCCACGGAATGAGGCAAGTCCGAGGAGAAGACACTCTCCGCCATGCAATTCAAAAGGGCTTTCAAGAAGGACTCAAGTTTCTTGGTCTCAATTTGGGAACTAAACGAAGAAGGAAATAATGGAACCTCGCTAAGCCAAGTCCCTCCGCGAGTTCAAGCCGTCCTTAATGAGTACAAGGACGTGATGCCTTCAGAACTTCCGAAAAAGCTCCTACCTCGACGAGAGGTAGATCATGCAATCGAGCTAGAATAAGGCGCGAAGCCACCAGCCTTGGCGCCCTACCACATGGCGCCACCCAAACTTGAAGAGTTGAGGAGACAACTAAAAGACTTGCTAGACTCAGGCTACATTCGCCCCTCAAAGGCCCCATTCGGTGCACCGGTCATCTTCCAAAAGAAAAAGGATGGATCGCTACGGATGTGTATCGACTATAAAGCGCTCAACAAGATCACCATCAAGAACAAGTATCTGATTCCCTTGATCGCGGACTTGTTCGACCAGCTTGGTAAAGCACAGTACTTCACCAAACTTGACTTGCGCTCTGGGTACTACCAAGTACGCATCGCCAAGGGAGACGAACCGAAGATAGCGTGCACAACAAGGTACGGGTCTTTCAAATTTCTTGTGATGCCTTTTGGCCTTACTAATGCACCCGCCATATTTTACACGCTTATGAACAAGGTGCTCCAACCATTCCTCGACCACTTCGTGGTTGTGTACTTGGGCGACATAGTGGTGTATAGTACCACGCTCGAGGAGCATGCCCAACATTTGCGACAAGTCCTCCAAGTACTTCAAGATAATGAGCTCTTTCTCAAATTGGAGAAGTGCTCATTTGCCCAACAAGAGGTGGAGTTCCTTGGCCACAAGATTGCGGGCGGGAAGATTATGATGGAGAATGCCACAGTGAAGGCCATTCTCGAATGGGAGCCTCTCTCGAAAGTGTCTGAGCTTCGCTCATTCCTTGGATTGGTGAATTACTACCACCACTTCATCAAAGGCTATTCGGCCAAGGCGGCACCCTTAACGTATATACTCAAGAAAAACAGAACATGACATTGGTCCGAAGAGTGCCAACGCGCATTCGAGGAGTTGAAGAAGGTAATTTCGGAGGAACCTGTCCTCGCTCTTCCGGACCACACCAAGCCCGTCGAAGTTCAAACAGATGCCTCGGATTTCACCATAGATGGAGTCCTTAGCAGGAAGGCCACCACATAGCGTTCGAAAGTCGAAAGCTAAACGACATAGAACGCCGCTACACGGTGCAAGAGAAGGAGATGACCGTATTCATACATTGCTTGCAGGTGTGGCGACATTACTTGCTTGACTCGCACTTCACGATCATAACAGACAATGTGGCGACAAGCTACTTTCAAACCCAAAAGAAGTTGAGCTCAAAGCAAGCACAGTGGTAAGATTTCCTTGCGGAATTCGACTATCGGCTCGAGTACAAACCGGGGAAAGCCAATGTCGTTGCGGACACTCTAAGCCGTAAGGCGGAATTGGCAACACTTAGTATGATACAACCAAAGTCCAACCTTGTCTCACACATCAAGGAAGGCCTCCAACAAGATCCGCTAACAAAAGATTTGATAGAGAAGATGCTCGAGGGAAAGACAAGACGCTTTTGGCAAGAGGAAGGCATCCTTCTCACCAAGGGAGATCGGTTGTTCGTGCCAAGGTGGGGAAACTTGCGGAAGGAAGTAATAAAGGAGTACCACGACTCAAAGTGGGCTGGTCACCCAGGAATCGAGCGCACCACCGCACTAGTCCAAGCCTAGTATTTTTGGCCGTACATAAGGGATGACATCGAGGCATACGTGCGAACTTGTCTTGTGTGACAACAAGACAAAGTAGAGCATCAACTTCCAGCGGGGTTACTGGAGTCGCTACCACTCGCAACAAGGCCATGGGAAAGTGTCTCCATGGACTTCATCACATCGCTGCCCAAGTCCGAAGGTTGCGGAAGCATCATGGTCGTTGTCGATCGATATAGCAAGTACACCACATTCATTGCCGCACCAATCGATTGCAAAGCGGACGAGGCAGCCCGCTTATTCGTCAAGCACATTGTGAAGCTTTGGGGAGTTTCAAGGAGCATTGTGAGCGACCGAGACCCTCGGTTCACTGGGTATTTTTGGACGGAGCTCTTCAAGATGTTGGGGACCGATCTCAAGTTCTCGACAAGCTACCACCCACAAATGGATGGGTAGACCGAGCGCATTAATGGCCTCCTCGAGATGTACTTGAGGCATTATATGAGCGCCCATCAGCGGGATTGGGCGAAGCTACTCGACATCGCCTAATTTTCTTATAATTTGCAGCGAAGTGAGGCTACGGGCAAGAGTCTGTTTGAGATCATCATGGGATTTCAGCCCATGACCCCCAACGCCATAGTCTCGACTTATGGAGGGAAAAGCCCCGCGGTACACAAGCTCGCCCGCGAATGGCATGAGGAAGCGGACATTACGCGAGCCTACCTTGACAAAGCCGCGAGGAAAACGAAGAAATGGGCAGATACAAGGAGACGGCATGTTGAGTACAAGGAAGGTGATCAAGTCGTGATCAAGCTCCTACCCCAACAATTCAAGACGTTGCGGAAAGTCCACAAGGGGTTAGTGGGGCATTACGAAGGACCCTTCCGAATTGTTCGACGTGTGGGCAACATCTTGTTTCAACTCCAACTTTCGCCAAGACTCAAGATCCATCTGATCTTCCATGTGAGCCTTTTCAGGCCATATCACGAAGACATAGAAGACCCAAGTCGCGGAGAATCGAGGCGCACTCCAACCGCCGTTGTCACCGCGTTCGACAAAGATGTGAACTACATCATTGCGGACCGCGTGGTTTCGAGGAGGGCGTGCCAGCACATAGCGAGTACTTGGTGAAGTGGAAAAATCTCCCCGAGAGCGAAGCCACTTAGGAACGTGAAGATGATTTGTGGTAATTCGCTGAGCACATCCAACACTTCAAGCATGAGAGCACGACGAGGATGCCAGGAGCTTAGGTGGGGGAGGATGTTGCGGACTGCCCAATTCGCTAGTCCAGTTTGCTCACCAAGAGTCCAACATAAGGCCAAGAGTGCTAGCTTGACCCAATTCCGGAAAGTTCTAGGCAATTCTAGCACATTGAGCTTGTAAATACTCTAGAATTCTCTATACAATTCCAGCACATGTAAATAGCTAGGAAGTGGTAGAATTCTTTAGAATCTCTAGAGCTTGGCAAGCCTCCCCTATAAATATGGGATGGCATTAGGCATTTACATTCAACAAACACAACAACAAGCATTGAGCACTCAAGCATTGTAATCTCTCTTTTGTGCAATACAAGTTTTCTTATTCGGCTCCATTGCTCTCTTCTCTAGTTCGAAAAGTTCAAGGCTTACTCAGCAACATTCGGCAAAGTTGTCTAAGGGCCACACAGGTTAGCTGCACAAAATACTCATCCCGTGACACTAAGGCACACACTTTTTGCAAGTGATAGATAATTTAGTTGTTGAAATCTTTTGAGTTGATACAAAAAGTTTGAGATTTGAATCTGTCCATATGGGTGGCAAAAGAATTTAACTAGAGGTGTCCTAAGCTTAACTTAAAACTCTGAGTTGACCACTTGGGCTTGTAGCCTAGTGGTGAACCATTGCCCTTAAAGTTAAGCGTGACTATAAGGCAATGGTTCGAGTCTCCAAGGACTCAAAAACTCTCTCAATTAAGCATAATTGTGTGGAGATTACTTATAACGTCTTTCTCCCTTGCAAAATGCGAGTAGAGTAGAGACATCCCTCCCCCGTGAGGGGTATTTGGCTGGGCATGTACTTCATAGAATAAAAAATGTAATAATATAAGTCTCATGTATATAATGACCTGCTGTCATAGCAGTTGTAAATATCTCTGTGTAATACAGTAACCTGTCGTAAATATCTCTGAGTAATACAATAACATGATGTTTAATCAATTAAAAAAAACCTCTGAGGTGGAAATTTTCTTCATTATTTTACCCCCACATTGAAAAGTAATCACAAAAAATCAGGTCAATGGCTTCATTTAGCTTATTCTTTATTATTGTTTGCAAATGTCATGGAGGACTACTCTCTCGTGGGGTTGCCATTGACTTAAATAAAATGCTTTTAAGCCATACAAAAATGAATGGCTATATATATATTTTTTTATACAATGGGGCCTAATAAAGATTAGGACAAAACAGAGTGGTGAATAGTATTTCCATACATATCATTACATAACCAATATCCAATACCCTCTGGTGGGTTATCAAAATCATGAAAAGCGAGAGGTAAAGATCCTGCCAACTTGGCCATGAAATCAGCAGCAAAATTAACTTCCCGATATTTAATATTACACTAAAAAACATCTCTCTTTCTCTGTTAATCCATGTCACTTTTTCTGAGTTCAATAATCTTCTTCCTTCTCTTCCTTACACAAAAGCCAAAACAGCGATACAAATATTTATGAACGTTGCCAACCAACAAAATGACACATACCATATCAGATTCCCCCTTTATAATCAAATTTAAATGATTAAGATTGCTGATGATAACACAAACCTTACTAAGTTTAATAAATGATTACAATTTACACACGCACTCTTTATATTATTATACCCTGTATTTGAACAACCAAATGTGCTTTATAATAACCACTAATATAACATTGAAACAAAAAAAAAAATGTAATAAATAAAATTATCATATATTTTATATATCAAAGCATGTTCTGTGTTCTCATAAAAAAATGAATTATTGTCTTCGAGTTTGTGGTGAGAAATTAAAGTAGCGAGCGAAAGATGTTGACTGGATTGTTGCATGCGTGGAAATTGTTAAAAAAATTGTCTCAATTTGAAGGTTACTAAGAAATTTCAGGTCAAGCTAGGGTCATCATCATCGACGCAAACTTGCAATCAAAACATTTACTAAGAGTTGACTGACTTGTAAGAGTGTCCGGTGTCCCCTCTCGCATGGATGCTAAAGGTCTTGCGCTCAAACAAATTCAATTAATATGCTCTTTTAAACCTTTTCAATTTCCTCACATTTGTTTATTATTTAAAAAAAAAAGATAATACTATTTTTGAACGATTAATTATTGTTATAATACACGTGCTCGTTGTTAAGTAATGATGTAAATGCGCACCCAAAACCTTGAAAATGCAACCTTCTGTTTAATTTATTGAAATTAATCGTATCCTGGGATTGCACTAACAAAGAGGGGAGAAGAATCATCAATTCTCTCAACTCTTCTGTTTTGTCTATTGATCTATGTATTCACCACTGAAACTGAAGCAAGAGAAGTACTTCAACAAACCTGTTCCTCTTCTTGTGGCGATATCAAAATATAAGCTACCATTTTCGCCTAAAGGGAGATCCATCGGGATGCGGTTATCCTGAGTTCGAACTGTCCTGCCAGAGCAACCAAACCATCCTAGAATTATTCAATTCTGCGATGTACTATGTAAAGAGAATTTCCTATGACAAAAGCACAATCAATGTTGCCGATGTTAACTTGGGCAATGGAAGTTGCGGCCTTCCATTCACATCTTTTCCCAGAGAAATCTTTCGCCTTAAAAATAGTCGCTATTTTTTTTTATACCGATCGGGTTTATGCACTTGATTATTATAAATACCTGTACGCCTATTTCGTGAATTGCTCGAGGGATCTCATTGATCAGGCTTTTATAAGAGTTTCATGTTTGAGTGGAGGAAATCGATCAAATGTTTATGTTAATTACCATGGCTCCTATGTATCAGATTTTTCAGAGTCATGCTCGTTCGTTTCAATGGTTCCTGTACATAATGGGAATGTGGAAAATCCTTCTTATGAAACCCTCCGAGAATTTTTGGAGACAGGATTCGATCTTAGATGGTCAGTTGGATGCAGGAATTGTTATGCAGCGGCCGGTAGAGAATGCATTAGTACAGATAGAACGGGAAATATTGATTATTTCGATTCTAGCTCAATTACAAACCGTAAGCTTATGCTTATATGTGCTTAAAAATAAATGGAGACTCTTTTATTTAATGTTTTCAATCTTAATCTTTTACGTATTTAAGAATTTGTGGACAATCTCTAAAAGAGAATTTGTGGACAATCTCTAAAAGAGTATGTATACCTGTTTGACCCTTAATATCTTTTTCTTTTGCACTTTTGCAGTCTTTGCAGGATGCCGCATCGCACAAGGAGTATTCAGAAAATTTATTTGCTACCAACAACTTTTGACACGTAACAAGCCTATTGTCACGGACCGCAATCGTGGCACCCAAATTATGCGCTTGTACGCTAGTGTCGATGATGGTTGTGCTGATTGTTGGAGACGTGCTTCAGGAATGTGTGTGTGGGGAATACAATGCCCTAGACTCTTTGGAATTCAGGCAGGCCGACCTGGTTGAGTTTGGGGAGCTTGTCGCTAGTCAAAAACTTAACGCTGAAAAGGGGTCTAGGAAAATCTTGACACACACTGGTTGGGAACTGAGGTCGTTCTCCTGACGAGCCCAAGGCAGGGCGAAACCAGTCGACATTGTGCCACTTCCTCTAGGCTTACTCTCGTAGTATGGGATGCGAGAGTGCCGCACGGGTTCGAAACCTCTCGTCCCGTGACAAATGGTATCAGAGCCGCGCTTGTCATCTCGCGAAGCCCTCGTTGTGAGCTCGCCAAGCGCTCCAATGCCGCACCTCGCAGGTCCCCACTCTTTCAGACACAAGGGTCGACAAGTGGGATGAACAGGCAGGTTCTCACACCCCCAAGCATTCGCACTAAGTGGATAGTGTCTGCACGCGGGTCCTCTCCACGGATCGAGGACGAGTAGGCAGGGAGTTCATGGGTTGAGATTGGCAAGCCGATCTTCACGTTTTCGCACAGAAGTGCACACTTGCGAGGCGTACTCTTCATGCACGAGGACGTGCATGGTTATGGCGGTGGGAGAATGTCACGGACCGCAATCGTGGCACCCAAGTTATGCACTTATACGCTAGTGTCGATAATGGTTGTGCTGATTGTTAGAGACGTGCTTCAGGAATGTGTGTGGGGAATACAATGCCCTAGACTCTTTGGAGTTTAGGCAGGCCGACCCGGTTGAGTTTGGGGAGCTTGTCGCTAGTCGAGGACTTAACGCTGAAAAGGGGTCTAGGAAAATCCTGACGCACACTGGTTGGGAACTGAGGCTGTTCTCCTGACGAGCCCAAGGCAGGGTGAAACCAGTCGACATTGTGCCACTTCCTCTAGGCTTACTCTCGTAGTATGGGATGCAGGAGTGCCGCACGGGTTCGAAACCTCTCATCCCATGACACTATGCTTACATATCTTACATCCTGCGTTTGTTTTTTTTGGTGTTAAAGTGATGCCTTATGTGATTTGTTTATTTATTCTCCAATCTTGTGCTTAATGTATAACTTTAATTTCTGAATCATCTCTCTGAGTATGTATGTATAAAGCCTAATCTTTTTTCCTCGGCCTGCAGTTTCCTACAAACACCCGACGCCCCTCGAATGGTTACTGTTAGGTATGGTTTCCTGGCTGGAATGCCTGTTCTTGTTATTTCGAATTCAGCTACTTACCTAGAATTAAACTTCCTTGTTTCCAGACGGTGCATTCGTGTATCTTACAATTACTCGGTTTATCCTTGGTTCAACAGTCTTTCTCTTGTTCCTTATCCACAAATACAGAACGACGTTGAAAACAATTGATAATATTGAGAAATTTCTGCATACCCAGCAATCATGGATGCCTAAAAGGTACTTTTACCCTGAGATAATTGCCATGACAAACCACTTCACTCATAAATTAGGCCAAGGTGGCTTTGGTTCAGTTTATAAAGGACAACTTCACACCGGTCGCTTGATTGCTGTTAAGATGCTGGAGAACTCCAAGTTCAGTGCGGAGGAATTCATCAATGAAGTATCAACAATAGGTAGAATTCACCACGTTAATGTGGTCCAGTTATTGGGGTTCTGTTCTGAGGGATCCAAACGCGCACTTGTCTACGAGTTTATGCCTAATGGATCACTCGATAGGCATATCTTTCCTAAGGAAAGTAGAGGCCAATCTTTTAGTTGGGAGAAACTCCACGAAGTTGCTTTAGGAACTGCCCGTGGGATGGAGTATTTACACAATGGATGTGATGTCTGCATTCCTCATTTCGACATTAAGCCTCACAACATCCTGCTAGATCATAATTTCATCCCAAAGGTCTCAGATTTCGGCCTTGCAAAGTTTCTTCCCAAGGAAAATGATTTTGTGTCCCTCAGTGCCACAAGAGGAACCATAGGATACATAGCACCTGAGTTGATTTCAAGGAATTTTGGAACTGTTTCTTGCAAGTTAGATGTTTACGGTTTTGGGATGGTGTTGTTGGAAATGGCTGGAGGAAGAAGGAATTCCAATATGAATGCAAGTCGTTCAAGCAAAGCATATTTCCCATCTTGGGTATATGACCAATTAAATAAGGGAGGTGATTTAGAGCTTCAGAATGTTACTGAAATTGAATCCATGATAGCAAGGAAACTGTGTATGATTGGTTTGTGGTGTATTCAGGTGAAGGCAGCAGATTGCCTCTCTATGACAAAAGTTTTAGAGATGTTAGAAGGGAGTATTGACGATTTGCAAATGCCTCCTAGACCTTTCTTCTCTTCTTGACATATCTCCGGAACTGGAAGAGAGATTGAATCAGATTCTTCAGCAGAGTTGTTAGTGTCTGAATCAATGGAGGAATGTTCTTTCAATGATAGTTTTGTTTAATTTTTGCCAAGGATGAATGTAAAATAAATAAATAAATAATAGATTGCAATGACAAAGGTTCTCTATCTTCTTGTTGCTTTATCTCGCATTGAAACTTAATGCATATATTTGTGAGTGCAAGCTAGTTTAGTAGTTGAAATCTCCTACTCATATAGGTGGCAATATGATGTAATTAGACGTGCGCTATGCTTTAAAAAGAAAATAAAAGTCTCTCGCATTGATTACAAACACTGGATAGGAGTTGGAAATTTTATTCTGTATTTTTATCACACATTGAAAATTGATCACAAAAAAACCAAGTATACACCTTCATTCAGCCTATTCTTATAATTGGTGTCCACAAATGTCATGGAGGACTACTCTCTTGTGGGGCTGCCATTGACTTAAATAAAATGCATTTTAGCCATCCAAATTCCAAAAATGAGTGTCATTTGCTCTTTCACATTAAGAAATATATCCTCAACCAAGAAGGAAGAGAGATTAATATTACACGAAAAAGCATCCCTATTTCTCATTTTCTCCATGTCACCTGTGCTTAGTTTAATTCTCTTCCTTCTCTTTCCTTACACAGAAGCCAAAACTTCAGAAGGAAACAATGATACAAATATTTATGAATTTTGTCAGCCAACAACATGCAGCACGAAGGGACCAAATATCAGATTTCCCTTTAGACTCAAAACTCAACCTATCTCTTGCGGTCTTGAAGGGTTTGAATTATCATGCTTAAACACCAAGACAGTGTTGCACCTTCCTTCCTCTAGCGATTATTATGTGCAGGACATTTCTTATCTTCACAGCAGAATTACCATTATGGATGTACATGAGTCCACATGCCCTTTAAAAACCAGCCGAGCGGCTTTGTCAAATTATAGATTGATGTAAAAGGGAAGAGCTTAAATTAAATATTTGAATCTTATTCTGATTTTTTAAAAATAATTTATAAGAGTTCATAAAAAAAAGTTGTAAATGTGTAATTTAGATAAATATGAATACCCAAATAAAATTGGGCAAACTTTTATTTTTCATGATGCTTTTTTTTTCCTTTAAAACCAAAATAAATTTAGGATTCATTTATGTTTTAATCACATGCTTGTTTCAAAATTTTACTTTCTTACAACATTTTATGATTTTTTTTTAAAATGTGCTCGCATATTTGTTAAATTTAAGAATTAAAGTCCATGATATTATATTCATCTTTAAGTTTCTCGAACAGTTACTTCAGAAGTGAATCAGACTAGAAGGAAAAAAAATGAACAAAAAAAGGGAACAGTTCATGGCTTTATACTTCTTTATGGACTGTGGTTGCCTCAATGAATAGCCCAAGTGATTATTGGGCTTTTAATTCGGCTCCTATGAAAGGCCCAAAGCGTCCACGATGAAGCAGATCACAGGAGCAGTCTCAAATCTCAATTTTGAATCTCTCTCAACTCCTCAAGCGGGGTTTCATTTTGAATGCCGCCATTGGCCTCATTTCACAATATAGATGTGCATGCATGGAGGATATATATACACTGGGTGTAGTTGTGTATATATCACTTATAAAGTTATCATTATATTATGAGTATATCTTTCTATGTATGTATATATGTATGTATGTATATATGAACAAATAAAATAATAACTATACGAAAATTTATAAGTAGCACCTGAAAAAATATCAGTAGATTACTTTAGTTTTGAGGTCCAAATGATGCTGCACGTTGATAACGGAATACAGAGAGCTCAAAGATTTAAAATGCATTTGATTAATGACATTTTAATTTATGTGCTCTCCATCTTCTGTCAACAAAATTTTAAAAAATTAGCGCCCTCTACTTCAATCAGACCAAACACATGGACCAAATATTAATGAGGAAAAAAAAACCAATCGATACACTTTTGTCTCCACAATAATAAATAGCTGCTGAATGGCCATGGAAGCGTGCATATCCACAGCGGCACGGAATTAAAGTAGTTGATAAACTGTTTACAATAGCAAGGACTTTGTATGCATGATGCCAATTAAATGGTTGCGGGCTTAAAAGCATTAATTTATGAAGTGCTTCTCCCTTTTAGGATGGAGATAAGTCAAGACTACACTGCTTTCCCTTCTTTTCTTGTTCGCCTTTTGTAATAGATACTTTTTTTTTAACTTATTAAGCATCAGGTTATTATATTACATAGAGATATTTACAACTTTAATATGACAGCAGATCATTGCACTGATATTTACAATCATATATATACCTAAAACTTACATTATTATATTTTTATTTTATAAAGTACAAGCCTAGCCAAATACCCCTCACAGAGGAAGGATGTCTTTACTCCACTCGCATTTCGCAAGGGAGAAGGATGTTACAAGCAATAGATACGTTATTATATTGTTTTTTTAGCACATTTTCAATGAGACTACTATTCCCATATCAGCTGCCACGTTAACCATTTGATCAATATTTTATTTTATGGATTTGAATTCGACATGACAGATATTAGAAACCAATGGCATACAACATGACCAAATTTTACATCAATACATACATTATACTAATGTAGCTGTGACATTTGAAATAAGCAATTATTCCATTAAATCCATTTACGGCAGAACTACATACCACATGAAACGCAATAGGACTCGTTCCAATGTCACAAAATTAATAAGAAAACATTTCATAGAGAGGAAATCTCTGCGGAAGTGAATTGCCTTCATAAAATATCATAGTGACACTTTGACTCTTGACGGCAAATAGGGCTACTCATAGAACCAATCTTGAATCGGAAATGGAGAGTTCTAAAAACCACATGAAAAATTAACTTTCGAAGACGCATCAAAATGTTGCACCAAGCATAAGATTCAAGATATCCTTAACTCGAATTTGTTGTATGTAAGTTAAGTGGAAATATCAGGACACATTGATTTTCTTCCCCTCTGCGCCTAACTAGTATTATATCGTTGTGATTAATAACATATAAATTGATCTAAATTTTTGTCATAAACTATAACATTTGTACTTTAATCTACTTGAGATTAATGAACGTCATATATGATTAAAAAAATTATTAATTTCATCTCTTTTGTTATTTTAATAATCTATTATATGCTGTTATATCCCATGATCAAACTATGTATTCGACTGTTAATTTTTCAATATTATTTTATTATATATTTACTCGTTTCCATAATCACAGTCTAATTAATTATTTATATATATATATATATATTTGGACTTTGGTGGTCTCCATAAGAAGCCCAACTCATATTGGGCATTTGAAGTTTAAATCATTAAAAAGTTCAATTAGTCCCCAATGCACAAGGATAGACTAATATCCTCATGGCATTTTTTGACGTAATTGATTTGTCAAAAGTGTGTGTGTATATATTGACACACGCGCACGCACGCGCGCGCACACACACACACACACACACACACACATATATATATATATTGTTATGCGTGGAATTCTGCATATTTTAACACGTGAATTTACTAATATACTGTATATTAATTAATTGAAAAAAAATTAATAAAAACACTAATGGCATATTAGTGCCGTCACACACGCCTACAACATAAAAACTTATCATGCATTAAATAGAACGCAATCGTGCACACCGGATCATAATTTTAATTATATATATCTTTCTTTATTCATAAAAATAATAATAATAATAGTAACAATAATAATTACAACAGCAACCACAATTTTTAGAAACGCGTGAACTTGACATGAGAAGTCCTCGTTCTTCTGCGTGTCGGTCGCTTTAAAAGTGTTGGTCGTCGGGGGCCGTTCCAAATTTCCAATGCCGCGTTTCTCCAATCTTGTTAAAATAAACAAATAAATAAAGTAAGCCATTGCGTTTGGTGGTGAGAAAAATTAAGAAAGCGAAAGATATTGACTGGAATTGGACTGCATGCATGGAAACTGTTTCCAATAAGTTCTGTTGCTATTAATATTGAAGAACGTTTACTAAGAAATTTGAGGTCAAGTTAGGATGGGGATGGATGGATCATCCCAACGTTTACTAAGAAATTTGAGGTCAAGCTAGGATGGGAATGGATGGATCATCCCATTCCCACCGATGCTAACTCATTTACAATTACCAGGAAATTAAGCGACTTCACTTTGCCGTATTGACTTCCCCATTGAAATCTGAAAGCTTCCACCTAAACAAATCGTGGAAAGAGACTTCAGAAGCTGCGTGGCATCCGCATACAAAATTTATAGTAAGAAACGAAATTGAACATGTTTATCTAGATTTGTCCCTTTATCTTCCATTGCATTAATGCTTGAAGCCTAGCACTCAGTAATTAAAAATTTTCTTCCATCGTGTCGATTTCATTTTATGAATAATTAATATTATTTTTAAAAAAATTATTTAGCGCTAATTAATTCAATCACATAGTTGTATACTAAACTATGATAAGTTTAAAGCCCGCCTCTCACCGTGCAAGTGAAACTGTAGAAAACATAGCGCATTAACACTTTTATACCGTTCTGCTCAGTTTATTCAAATTCATTAATTGTATCTTGGAATTGGAGGAGCAATGAGTAGTGACGAAGCTTCAATTTTCTCAACTTTTCTGTTTTGTCTGTTGATGTTTGTATTCATCACCAGTGAAATTGAAGCAAGAAAACTTGAAGTAAAAATGTGTTCTTCTTCTTGTGGAGATGTCAAAAACATAAGCTACCCTTTTCGCCTCAAGGGCGATCCAGCTGGATGCGGCCATCCGGAGTTAGAACTTTCTTGCGAGAGCAACAAAACCATCTTAGAATTCAATTCTGGAAAGTACTATGTGAAGAGAATTTCCAATGATAAACTTACAATCAGTGCTGCTGATGTTAACCTAGCCAATGGAAGCTGCAGCCTCCCGTACAAATCTTTTTCCCAAACTTATTCCCCTTCCAAAAAATCTTTTCATTACCTTCTCGATTCATACGCTTATTACGTGAATTGCTAGAGTAATATTGTTGTTCAGGCGTATACAAAAGTTCCATGTTTGAGTAACAATCAGTCGAATGTCTATGTTTATGTTGGATATGATTTAATCGCCACCAGTATATCACATCTTCCAGACTCATGCGCCTTCATTTCAAAGGTTCCTGTAGTACTTAATATGAGCGTGGACAAACTTTCTTATGAAGACCTCTGAAAATCGCTGGAGTCAGGGTTCGATCTTACGTGGTCAGATTCGAGCTTGAGCCTCTCAATGCCTCTCTGTAAGCTTATGCTTATATTTATTTATGCATTCAAATGCAAGGGCTTTGTTTTTGCTTTTCAATACTGTACGTAATAAAGAATTTGTGAACTATCTCTATGAGCATACCGATATGACCTTTAATTTCTGTTTCTTTCCACTTTTGCAACAGATTGCATCCTCAATGCAGGAGTAGTGGCAAAGATAAATTGCCTCTTATATTTTATACGTAAGCATATCCTTATATATCTTTTTGATCATGTGTTTTCGACGTTAATAAATGCGATGGCTTCATATATTCTCTAATCTTTTACTGTATAATTTTTTTCTGAATCATCTCTCTGATTAGGTATAAAGCTTATTTATTTTTTTCCCCCCTCTCCAATTGTAGTTTACAGTGTAATTTATGGGATAATTTCTCTGTTAGGTAAAATCTCCTCTCCAGGATCCTCTTTTATTGCTTTGCTTACTACTATTTACTTTCAATAAACGTTCTCTTTACCAGGGTTTCCAGTTGATGTTCTGATAATTGGTAGATTTATTCTTGCTCCAATAGTCTTTCTCGTGTTCCTTATCCACAAATACAGAACGACATTGCAAACAGTTGATAATATTGAGAAATTTCTGCACAACCATCAATCGTGGATGCCTAAAAGGTACTCTTACCCTGAGATAATTGCCGTGACAAACCACTTCTTTCATAAATTAGGCCAAGGTGGCTTTGGTTCCGTTTATAAAGGACAGCTTCATACCGGTCGCTTGATTGCTGTTAAAATGCTGGAGAACTCCAAGTTCAGTGCAAAGGAATTCATCAATGAAGTTTCAACAATAGGTATAATTCACCACGTTAATGTGGTCCAGTTATTAGGGTTCTGTTCTGAGGGATCCAAACGCGCACTTGTCTACGAGTTTATGCCTAATGGATCACTCGATAGGCATATCTTTCCTAAGGAAAGTAGAGGCCAATCTTGTAGTTGGGAGAAACTCCACGAAGTTGCTTCAGGAACTGCCCGTGGGATCGAGTATTTACACAACGGATGTGATGTCTGCATTCTTCATTTCGACATTAAGCCTCACAACATCCTGCTAGATCATAATTTCATCCCAAAGGTCTCAGATTTCGGCCTTGCAAAGTTTCATCCCAAGGAAAATGATTTTGTGTCCATCAGTGCCACAAGAGGAACCATAGGATACATAGCACCTGAGCTGATTTCAAGGAATTTTGGAACTATTTCTTGCAAGTCAGATGTTTACGGTTTTGGGATGGTGTTGCTGGAAATGGCTGGAGGAAGAAGGAATTCTAATATGAAAGCAACTCATTCAAGCAAAGCATATTTCCCATCTTGGGTATATGACCAATTAAATAAGGGAGGTGATTTAGAGCTTCGGAATGTGACTGAAATCGAGTCCATGATTGCAAGGAAACTGTGTGTGTGATTGGTTTAAGGTGTATTCAGGTGAAGCCAGCTGATCGCCCTTCCATGACAAAAGTTTTGGAAATGTTAGAAGGGAGTATCGACGATTTGCAAATGCCTCCGAAACCTTTCTTCTCTTCTTCTCGACATATCTCCGGAAGAGAGATTGAATCAGATTCTTCAACAGAGTTGTTAGTGTCTGAATCGATTGAGGAATGTTCTTTCAATGATAGTTATGCTTAGTTTTGGCAATGATATATGTAAAAAAGAAATAAATTGTCCTTATGCTACCAGAGCTTCTATAATATTATGTTGAAAATTTTCAGTACGATTCATTGTTCGATGTGAATATTTCAATTTTGCTCATATCGACTAGAATATGATGTACGTTTGTCATGTGATAATGTACATTTGTCAAACTATTGAAACGCTGCTTGCTGCATATCTGATCGAGCTAGTGTATGCTTTGAACTCTCTGCTCCTGCTCAACGTAATTTAAAGTACAATTACTAAAGTAAATGGCAGACATCTAAATATCACCACGCATCCACTTTTACTTAATAGCTACTAATTCCATCTCACAATAGTGGTGAATTAAAAGGCACATAGTTCCCATCAGTACTAAACACACCCTTATTCTCACACTGATTTATCATGGTAAGCGGAGGGTAGCTGCTAGGAATTACCCGTTTTTAAAGAACAACATTACTTACTGATCTTAAAAACATAATTTTCTCATTTCTTTACCTAAAAATTACTTTCCCAACTCTCACTAAAATCTATATCACAAACAACAAGTCTCATCCTGTTCCTGCATGCATCTGATATTGACAGATTTTGAAGTTGACTAGTCTCTTTGGGGCTACCATTGACTTAGAAAAAGGAGAAAAGAAATAAGGAAAGAACAGAAGCAATTAAAAGAAACCCATTTTCCTACCTTTTTCCATGACAAATTGACAATCAAATTCTGCTCTCCCTCATTACTCCAAAAGCATAACTCAAAATCCGCTCTCCCTCTCCTTTCATGTCCCTCGTGATGAGTTTAATAATCCTCTTCCTCTTCTTACCTAACACATGTACATTAGCCAAAGCTTCTGCGAAGACAAGAAGACAGATAAATATGAATTCTGTCAACCAACAAATTGTAGTAATAGTAGCCCAAGTATCAGATATCCCTTCAGACTCAAAACTCAACCAACATCTTGTGGCCTTGAAGGGTTTGAATTGTCATGCTTAAGTGACAAGACAATCTGGCATCTTCCTTCCTCCCAAGATTATTATATCCAAGAAATTTCTTATCTGGACAGCAGTATTACCATTACAGATGTGAATGAGATGGCATGCCAGTTTCAATTTCTTATCTCTTTCAACCTCACACACTCCAAATTCTGTTTTCTTCCCTTTAACAAAAGTTACGCTTTATGTAACTGCACTTCGAAGGTTGCTGTAGAATTAGAACGGACTTCTGTTGAACTAATTGCACCGATCAATTGTCTTAGCAATGAAAACAATTATGTGTATGCCATATATAGCGAATATTCAATGGAGTATATGCCTCCATCCTGCAGAAAATCTCGAACAGTTCAGATTCCTGCTGGATTACCTTTCCAGGATGTTGCTACGACGGCGAGGGCAACTCCAGTACTCTTAAGATGGGAAGCTCTTGATGGATGCTACTGTTGAAAAGTCAGAAGCAAATGCCAACTTTGCAACTGTTAGTATGAAGGCTTTGTAGAAGCAAAATCCAATTCGGTTTTTGTTAGCCGAAAAGAAAGAATGGAAAAAGGGGATGTATTGAAAATAATAATAATAATTTATTATATTTTTAATTATTTTATTCTTTGCATAGTGCCAACATTTTTCCTATAAATAGCTAAGGATTTCATTCATTTGAAATCATCCCAGAATTGTTAAGCTTATAAGTTTCTAAGCTTTTGAGAGAAGTGAGAGAAGTGTGTCTGGGGAATTTATCTTTCCTGCAGAGTATGAGAGTACTGGGTATATTTGGGTTTCTGGGAAGTAAGATTCGTTACTCAAATATTGTATTATATTAATTGTTTAATAAGCAATTATTCTTTCTTACCTCCGTGGATGTAGGTTTAATTACCGAACCACGTAAATTCTTGTGTCCTTTATTTTTCAGTAATTATTTGGTGTGCTTGATTCCGCATTCCGCGCACAACAAGTGGTATCAGAACCGAAGGTTCGTACTTTGGGGGATACAATACTGTTCATGTATACGGTATTATATTTGTATATAGTACTATTCAGTATACGGTTACATATATGGTATTATTCCTGTATAGTACTATTCACGTATACGGTACTATTCCCGTATACGGTACTATTCCCGTATACGGTACTATTCACGAATACGGTGGAGACGGCCATTTGTACTTGGGAGACAGTCTATTGTAAGTAGTGTGTATTTTTACATGTCTAGGAAAGTTCTGTCAAAAAGGCGATAAGAGTCTAAGGATTCTGATTTTTAATTGGGACCGGGTTCCCGTCCAGTTTCTTGGGAACTTTCCTGGTGCATTTATTCACGCGAAATTAACATCATAGATACTGTTTTTCAAGTAGAAATAGTTCGTTGAGAAAATGGTAGAAGGTGAAACTTCCAGAAGTGGGGAGAGATCTACCGAGACTATTTCAGGAGACACTTCAGGTGGGAGGCGAGATTTTTCAAATCGCTATTCAGCACCTATTATAGGAGGCCAGAAGATCGATGTTGAAAAGTTTGATGGGAAAATCAACTTCAGCATGTGGAGGCGCGAAGTTATGGATGCCCTTATTCAAATCGATCTCGATGTTGTTTTGAAAAATAAAAGACACTTGTATGATGAAGAAATTTGGGATCGTATGAATGAGAAAGCATGTGGTCAGATCAGATCTTGTTTGACCAAGGAGGTGAAATACTTGGTGAAAGATGAGGAGTGTGCAGTGACTTTGTGGCGTACATTGGAAGAGAAGTACCTGGTGAAAAGTCCTGAAAATCGTCTTCATGCTATGAGCCAAGTATATGGCTTTCGAATGAAGTCTGGGGTGTCAATGCACGATCATGTTTCAAGATTTGAAAAGTTACTTGCTGATTTGAAGAATCTTGATGAAGATATTAAAGATGAAGTCAAGGCTATGATTCTGTTACACTCACTACCAGAGGAATATAGCCATTTTGTGACTACTTTGATATATGGGAAGAGTGTGATCGTCTTCAAAGATGTTTGCACAGCATTGACTAGTTTGGAGATTCGGAATAATGATAAAAATTCTGAACGAGCATCGTCTGAAACTTTGGTGAGCAGAGATTGGGCGATGGAGAAAAAGAAGAAGCGTGGTGGAAAGAATTCTCGATCCAAATCGAGAAGCAGAAATATAGCTCGAGATGAGTGTGCCTTTTGTCATGAAAAGGGCCATTGGAGAAAAGATTGTCCAAAGGCTCAAAAGAGAGATGGGAAGAAACCAGCAGCAGCAAACATGGCACGGAAAGATGAGGATTCTGATTATTCACTAAGTATCACTCCTGCAGCATGTGTGGCTAGTTCGAGCGAGTGGATACTTGATACTGGAGCAACCTATCATTTGTGTCCTATTAAGGAATGGTTTGCAGATTTTCGTAATCTGGAATCCGGTGCAGTTGTGATGGGGAATGATAAACCTTGTCGCACAATGGGGATAGGAATAATTCGGCTCAAAATGTTTGATAGAATGGTCAGAGAACTCAAAGAGGTTAGATTTGTTCCAGAGATAAAGAAAAATCTAATTTCTGTGGGTGCTTTGGAAGCTAAAGGCTACAAGGTTACCATTGAAGATGGCACAATGAAGTTTACACATGGGGCTATGGTGATTCTGCAAGGGGTTCGGCGTCACAATCTGTACTATTTGAAGGGAGGTACAACTGATGAAGCAAATATTTTTTAGGCGCACAGTGACACCACCAAGCTATGGCATGTACGACTGGGACATGTAGGAGAGAAGTTTTTGCAAACTCTGATGAGGCATGGACTCTTAAAAGGTACCAAAACCTGTAAATTAAATTTCTGTGAGCATTGTGTAGTAGGCAAGAAAACAATGGTCAAGTTTGGTACAGCTAATCACGATACTCGTGAGATCCTTGAATATGTTCATAGTGATGTATGGGGACCAACCAAGACTGCATCAATTGGTGGAAGCCATTATTTTGTTATACTTGTTGATGATTTCTCTAGACGTGTATGGGTGTACACCATGCGAGCAAAGGATGAGGTTCTAGAGATTTTCGTGAAATGGAAGAAATTGGTGGAGACTCAAACTGGCAGAAAGATCAAAGTATTACGATCTGATAATGAGGGTGAATATACTTCTGATCCATTCTTGCAAGTATGCCAGAATGAGGGTATTAAAAGACATTTCACGGTGAGACATACTCCGCAACAGAACGGTGTGGCTGAGCGTATGAATCGTACTTTACTAGAGAAGGTACGGTGTATGTTATCTAATGCTGGTTTAGATAAAAAGTTTTGGGCTGAAGCTGTGAGCTACGCAAGTCACTTGGTAAATCGGTTGCCTTCTGCTGCAATTGGAGGTAAAACTCCTATGGAAATATGGTCTGGAAAGTATGCACAAGACTATGATTCCCTTCGTGTATTCGGGTGTCCAGCTTATTATCATGTCAAAGATGGTAAACTGGATCCTCGTGCTAGAAAAGCTATCTTTGTGGGATTCAAAGGTAGAGTAAAGGGCTTCAAGCTTTGGGATCTCGAAGACAAAAAATTTGTGTGCAGTAGAGATGTCACATTTGATGAAGCTTCAATGATAAAAGCTTCAAGTTCTCAGCAGGTGGAGAACAAGACCACAGAGGTATTGCAGCGGGTGGAGTTTGATGTAACTCCATATGTACCAATTAGCTCTACATCAATGAATGGTTCAACTATGGAGTTGACACCTAGAGTTGAAGAAGAGATTGTTTCTTCTGATGTCCCACAAAATGAAGAAACAATTGATGATGTAGATAATGATGATTTTATAGCAACAAGGAGGCCAAGAAGAGAGATAAAGAAACTCGGATGGCTTACTAAAGATATGGTGGTAGCCTATGCACTTCCAGTTATTGATGATGACATCCCCAACACTTTCGGTGAAGCATTACGCAGCAGTGAAAGTGATCAGTGGAAGCTAGTCATGGAGGAAGAGATGAAATCTCTCCATCAAAACCAGACTTGGGAACTTGTAAAGTTACCAAAGGGGAAAAGGACTATTGGCAATAAATGGGTCTACACCAAAAAGCAAGGATCTCCGAATCAAGCAACTCCTCGATACAAGGCAAGGCTCGGGGCAAAAGGTTTTGTTCAAAAGGAAGGTATTGACTACAATGAAGTTTTCTCTCCAGTTGTAAAATATACTTCCATTCGTATCCTACTTGCCTTAGTTACAGAGTATGAGTTAGAGTTGGCTCAGTTGGATGTTAAGACGGCGTTCTTACATGGAGATTTGGAGGAGGAAATCTATATGACTCAGCCTTGTGGTTTCAAAGTTGCTGGAAAAGGAAAATCGTGTGTACAGATTGAGTAAATCTTTATACGGATTATTATGAACTACGGTTGGCTTGATCCCAAATTTTGAGTACGTAGGCAGTCGGATAGATGCAGCCAATGTGGATCCTTTTGAGGATCATGTGAGGGATGAAGTTTGGCGGATCATTGTCAATCGGCTCAGATTTGGATAAATTTTCGCCGAGGTGGAGAATTGTTGAAAAGTCAGAAGCAAATGCCAACTTTGTAACTGTTAGCATGAAGGCTTTGGAGAAGCAAAATCCAATTCGGTTTTTGTTAGCCGAAAAGAAAGAATGGAAAAAGGGGATGTATTGAAAATAATAATTATTATTTATTATATTTTCAATTATTTTATTCTTTGCATAGTGCCAACATTTTTCCTATAAATAGCTAAGGATTTCATTCATTTGAAATCATCCCATAATTGTTAAGCTTATAAGTTTCTAAACTTTTGAGAGAAGTGAGAGAAGTGTGTCTGGGGAATTTATCTTTCTTGCAGAGTGTGAAAGTACTGAGTATATTTGGCTTTCTAGGAAGTGAGATTCGTTACTCAAATATTGTATTCTATTAATTGTTTAATAAACAATTATTCTTTCTTGCCTCCGTGGATGTAGGTTTAATTACCGAACCACGTAAATTCTTGTGTCCTTTATTTTTCAATAATTATTTGGTGCGCTTGATTCCGCATTCCGCGTACAACAGCTACGACTGCGAAAATTCAGGGAATTATTGTGGGTTCAACACTACAAGCAATTCGAGAATCTGCGTTTATTGTGGGTTCAATACTACAAGCAATTCGACAATCTGCGTTGCCGTTAAACACCAAAAACGTAAGTAGCCATACTTTTCCTCAGTCACCTCTCTCTACAGTGCTTGAAAGTGAAAGCATCGTCTCTATTTAGCTAACAATAAAAATAATAAGTTGAATTTATTATCATTGTTTTATACGCCGGAAAAGTGATCAGAGCAGTATAAATGAAAAAAATAATAATAATAATTAGGCCTTGCATTATTTTTTTCGATTGTAAAAGTGTAAGTACAATTGCTAGAAAGTTAAAAATTAAAGAAGCCATCTATATTAATAGGGGTGGGCACTGAGCAAAGGTTAGATATAGTTGAATTCCGATGGTCAGTTTTTCAAAAAAATAATAATTTGAACTGAACTGAAAGTCCAATCAATTTGGTTCGATTTAGTTAGTTTTTTTTCTTAATTTGCCCTGTAATTTCTTTTGCGTTTTTCTAGTTTTTTTGAAATTTTATTTTCTCTCATGTAAATCGATGGATTTTTTTTTATTAAAAAAAAACTGACGATTCCTTTTTTTGGCGGCAAATATAATTTTACCCACCCCTAATCTGTATGGCGAATATCATTGCTATAAAGGCTGATTTGACTGTTTGAACAAAAACTGATACTACTCAGGACCAAATAGATAGTACTATTTTTCTGTACCCCGTCAATTTAATCTTGAATACATTACAATTAATTTTGTTAATGGTGAGAGATTGATTAAACTTACAATGCCTGATAAAAGTTTAATCTATTATATTTTCTTGCGTCCTCAATGAATACAAATTAAGCAGAATTATTATACTAATACTTTTTCTCTATGATTGTCTTTGTCAACTTTTTATGTAAGAGCCAATATACGTTCATGATGGCAAATTTGTTGAGAAAAAAATTTTGTTTAATCAAGTGACCCTCAATATTCACATGGAATAAGAGACGAGGGAAAAAAAAAATCATTTTGTGAATGCAGAAAGGCAAAAGAAAAAGCATAATGACAGGGATTTCTAATTGTGATCATTTTGGTGTTTTCACTGTGTACTTGAGTAAAAGTTAAAATTTTAAATTGAAGTGTGCAAGGTAAAAGAATGCTTATTTTGCAGTTCAACTAATTTCATCTTCTGCTTATTAGTATTTTTTCATTATTTAGTTAAATGACAACCTAATTATCTCTCCACCCATGTGAATATGATATCTAATCATCATTTAAGTTATGGACAAATACCTATATGAGATGGTCACATGAGAGGGACTTGTTAAAACCCAATCAAATAATATTGAGTCTTTGTGCTACCAAGTTAAGCTTGCACGGGTCCAAACTTTTAGCATCTCATTTTATTGTTTGAGTAGATTTTTTAACTAACTTTCAGCATCTCATTTTATTGTAACAGATAGTCCTGGCCCTTTTATCTATAAGTATAATATCCACAAGCACAAGCATTGGAGGCATCACCCTCTTTGCATTAGTGATATTTCTCATTTACAGATCAAGAGAATCTGAAAAAGAAAAAGAGACTCAACTAAAGGTGGAGAAGTTCCTCGAAAACTACAGGACAGTCAATCCCACCAGATATACTTACAAAGAACTGAAGAAAATAACAAGCAGATTTAAGCACAGGCTCGGTCAGGGAGGTTACGGAAGCGTGTTCAGAGGAAAGCTCTTCAACAGAATTCCAGTTGCTGTCAAGATGTTGGAACATTTAAAAGGAAATGGACAAGAGTTCATCAATGAAGTGGCCACAATTGGCAGGATTCACCACTTCCACATTGTTCGGCTTCTGGGATTTTGCTCTGAAGGAAACAGGCGTGCTCTTATTTTCGAGTTTATGCCCAATGGATCACTTGAGAAATTCATCTTCTCAAAGACAAATAGCTCAAGTCATCGTCAATTGAGTTGGGAGAAGCTGAGGAAGATTGCATTTGGCGTTGCCCGTGGAGTGGAGTGGAGTACTTGCACCAAGGATGCAACCAGAGGATCCTGCACTTCGAAATCAAGCCTCACAATTTATTATTAGACCATAATTTTCAACCGAAGATTTCAGATTTTGGACTGGCTAAGTTGTGCTCAAAGGACATAAGCATTGTATCTCTGACAGCTGCCAGAGGCACTTCTGGCTACATTGCACCTGAACTTTTCTCCAGGAATTTTGGTGAGATCTCTTACAAGTCTGATGTTTACAGTTACGGAATGATGCTGTTAGAGATGGTCGGATGCAGAAAAAATAATGATCCTGCGGTTGAAATTCAGAGCCAAATATATTTTCCGGAGTGGATTTACAATAGAATGAGGCAAGGACAAAAGCTCTGTTTGGATTTTGAGGAAGATGGGGATGAGGGAATTGCCAGAAAGCTTGCAATTGTGGCACTTTGGTGCATTCAATGGAATCGCACGGAGAGACCTTCCATACCAATTGTATTACAAATGCTTGAAGCTGATTTACAAAGCTTGGAGATCCCTCCAATGCCCTTTGTCTCTGCTGATGTTGAGGCAGGTGCAATCAATTGATCTAGATAGCAGAAGATTACAATTAAAAAGGGATATTGTTAATTTATTTCAAATTTTCCCCGATTATAAGCTAAATTATTTAGTCCTTGTTTTTGGAACGCTTGAAAACCACTAAATTGAGTTTTTGTTTGATTGTGGCTGTTTTATTTATCGCTTAAAATCTTTGATGTGTTCGAGTGATACAACATTAATACAACTATGGATGAATTTTTTCAATTTATAATATTATTGAGGAAAAAAGATAATTATACCCTTAAGGTGTGAGAAAATAATTACAAAAACTCTCAAGTTTTTAAAATGAGACATCAAGACCATTTTTAATCGTAATACCCTTTTAATTTATTAATTAGGAAATTGACTTTGAAGTTTTTTATTTAATTAAAATTTAATATAAATAATATAATCTATCTAGTAAACTAATAATATTAAATTATTTTTGACATTTAAAATAATATAAAAATTTAAATTATTATATTTATTTTAATAATAGATTTGTATTTGTTATAAAGATTTTAAATAAAGTCTTTGGGTTGAATTTTACAATTAACAAAATATATCCCTTTTAATAATATTAAAATTATTTTTACATAATATTCAAAATAATTTTGATTTTAATTAATTAATTTTAATATTATATTTCTATTTATTTTAAAAATTACTTCAATATAATAAAATAAGTCAAATAGATTGTAAAATATAAAAATATATTTTTAGATATTTTTCAAATGTATATATTATTACATTTATTTTAATGTCATATTTCTATAGATTATAAAATTTTAGAGTAAATTTTTAGATTTATAGAGTTAAAGGGTATTATAGCAACAACAAAAAAATAACCTTGTTGTCTTTTATTGAAGACTTGGGAGTTTTTATAATTATTTTTTCAAACATTAGAGTGTAGGTGTCTTTTTTGCTATTATTTATTATACCCCGCTATCCTTCCCTACTAAAATCAATACTACCTAATTGCTGATGAATCTTTTGATTAATCATTTAGTTTCAGATAAGCAACGAAGTGAGACTTCAAAAGTTTTCCAAAATGTGCACCGTCGTCTCTGATTATGAAGTAGGCCCTTAGAAATTTCAACTTGTAAAGTAGATGATTATTAGGAACTATACTGCTAAATCTTATTCCATTTATGGCAGATTACATACCAAATGAAACACAACAGAGTTCATTATAGTGGCACAAAATTAATATAAAAACATTTTATAGAGAGGAAACCTCTGCACCTATGATACCTTCCCATGCAAGCACAGGGTGCATAAAGCATACAAAAACTTTAGTCTATTTTTAAACACATCATTGAAAAAAAATAAAGCATAACTATCGCTGAAAGAGCATTCCTTTATTGATAGACTTATAGTTCCCAAGGAGAGTAGTTGGCAGAAACTCCATGAGCTAGGTTGCTTTAGAAAAGGCTCGCGGGATCGAGTATTTACAGAACGGATGTGATGTGTGCAGTCTTCATTTCAACATTTAAGTCTCACAACATCCTGCTAGATCCTAATTCCTTTCCGAAGGTCTCAGATTTCGGCCCTTGCAACATTTCACCCCAAGGAAAATGATTTTGCTCCCATCAGCGCCATAGGAAGAACAATATATAGGTTAAAATATTACCTGAGCTATGACTAAGGCGTTGATCGCTCCTCTGTGACAAAAAGTTTTGGAAATTTTAGAAGGGAGTATTGACGATTTGCAAATGCCTCCAAAACCTTTCTCATCTTCTTCTCGACATATATCCGGAAGAGAGATTGAATCAGATTCTTCAACATAGTTGTTAATGTCTGAATCAGTGAAGGAATGATCTTTCGGTAATATTTAGGTTTAATTTTGCCAATGATGAATGTAAAATAAATAAATGAATAACATGCAATTAATGACAAATGTTCTTCTTCTTCTCATTGGTTTATCTCGAATTGGAGCCTAAGGCACACACTACGCTTTTCGCAAGTGATAGATAATTTAGTTGTCGAAATCTTTTGAGTTGATACAAAAAGTTTGAGATTTGAATCTGTCCATATGGGTGGCAAAAGAATTTAACTAGAGGTGTGCTAGGCTTAACTTAAAACTCTGAGGTGGCCACTTGAGCTTGTAGCCAAGTGGTGAACCATTACCCTTAAAGTTAAGCATGACTATAAGGGCAATAGTTCGAGTCTTCACGAACTCAAAAACTCTCTCAATTAAGCATAATTGTGTGGAGATTACTTATAACGTCTTTCTCCCTTGCGAAATGCGAGTGGAGTAAAGGCATCCCTCCCTCGTGAGGGGTATTTGGCTGGACATGTACTTCATAGAATAAAAAATATAATAATATAAGTCTCAGGTATATAATGACCTGTTGTCATAGCAGTTGTAAATATCTATATGTAATAAAGTAACATGATATTTAATGAGTTCAAAAAAAAAAAAACTCTGAGGTGGAAATTTTCTTCATTATTTTACCCCCACATTGAAAAGTAATCACAAAAAATCATGTCAATGGCTTCATTTAGCCTATTCTTTATTATTGTTTTCTGCAAATGTCATGGAGGACTACTCTCTTGTGGGGTTGCCATTGACTTAAATAAAATGGTTTTAAGCCATACAAAAATGAATGGCTATCTTTAATATTACACTAAAAAACATCTCTCTTTCTCTGTTAATCCATGTCACTTTTTCTGAGTTCAATAATCTTATTCCTTCTCTTCCTTACACAGAAGCCAAAACTTCTGAAGGAAACAGCAATACAAATATTTATGAACGTTGTCAACCAATAAAATGAAACATACCATATCAGATTCCCCCTTTAGAATCAAATTTAAATGATTAAGATTGCTGATTATAACACAGACCCTACTAAGTTTAATAAATGATTACAATTTACACACGCACTCTTTATATTATTTACCCTTTATTTGAACAACTAGATGTACTTTATAATAACTACTAATATAACATTGAAACAAAAACAAATGTAATAAATAAAATTATCATATATTTTATATATCAAAGCATGTTCTGTGTTCTCATAAAAAAAAATGAATTATTGTCTTCGAGTTTGTGGTGAGAAATTAAAGTAGCGAGCGAAAGATGTTGACTGGATTGTTTCATGCGTGGAAATTGTTACAAAATTTTTGTCTCAATTTGAAGGTTTACTACGAAATTTCAGGTCAAGCTAGGGTCATCATCACCGACGCAAACTTGCAATCAAAACGTTTACTAAGAGTTGACTGACTTGTAAGAGTGTCCGGTGTCCCCTCTCGCATGGATGCTAAAAGTCTTGCGCTCAAACAAATTCAATTAATATGCTCTTTTAAACCTTTTCAATTTCCCCACCTTTGTTTATTATTTTTTTAAAAAATAAGATAATACTACTTTTGAACGATTAATTATTGCTATATCATCTTCAGCTAGTAGAATCAGATAGTTGAATGCTATAATAAATTTACTATATACACGTGCTCGTTGTTAAGTAATGATGTAAACACGTATCCAAAACTTTGAAAATGCAACCTTCTGTTTAATTTACTGAAATTCATTGTATCCTATAAATTTTCCATCTTTTTTGTTTTCTTTCTCTCGCTCTGCCCTCTTTTTTTTTTTTTTTTTGGGTGTTTATAATAATTGGGTTCTGTTGTATAAACACTACTTCCTCATATTATGATATATTTGAGACCTAGGAGTAAATTAAAATTAAAAAAAGAAACAATTAATTGAGAAGGATTGATTACTTTTGATAAATAGATAAAAAGTGATTAGTGGATAATATAATTTGGTTCATTGAAGTAGTTAAAGATTTAAAATTCGTTTTTAATTAATTAAGTGCTGCTGAAATTAAATTATAATTATTTGTTTATAATAAATCTGTAAAAAAGTGCAAAAGTGCACAAACGAAAAAAGTACTCGAATTTGTAATAAATGCTTTTGATTCCAACGAGTTGCGGAGGGCACGTTACAAAATAAGGTTTTTAATTTAAAAAAGTGAATTTTAGTCAAAAGTAGGGGTGGGCACGATTCGGTTCGGTTCGGTTCGGTTCGAAATTAAGTAGAACCGATTTAATTCGGTTATTTTATAAAAAGAACCGAATAAGAACCGAACTAAAAAAGAACCGAACTCAAACGGTTCTTTTCGGTTCGGTTTGGTTCGGTTCGGTTTTTTCGATTCTTTTCATTATAAATATTAACAATAAATACAAAGTATTCAAAACACATTTTATCACTAATATCTTACTAACTATTAATAAATAATTAAATAAACAATCTATATGATAAGAAGCTAGTTTAAAAAAAAAGAAAACTTATTGGTAAGCAACATCAATCAACTATCATTTACTCCTCAGCTACTTGCTGTTGTTCTTGAGATTGCATTGGCCTCAAAAATTCTTCAAGAAATTGAAACAATTATATTAAAATAATTAATTCTAATATACAAAATGTTATAAGTTAAATAGAAAAAAATAACATAATAAATTACAATATTACCTGTTTCAACTAATTCATAGAATTCAGCTTCTTCTTGACTTGGTTGTATTGTACGCTCTCCTAATAGAGTTGAGCGAAGCCAATTTTGAGTGCATATTAATGACTCGACTGTTTTATGAGTTAAAGAACTCCTAAAAGGATCGAGAATGCGCCCTCCTGTGCTAATTGCTGATTCAGAAGCCACAGTAGACACCGGAATTGCCAAAACATCTTTGGCAATTTGAGATAAAATAGGATACCGAGGCCCATTCAATTTCCACCAAGTCAAAATATCAAACTGGGAATTACTAGCACTCTCACAAGTCTCTGACAAGTACTTTTCAACATCATTTTTTCCACTCATATCATCATTTGAACTTTCTTTCATCTTTTTAAATTGTGTAAAAGGATCAAATGACTCAATATTACTACTAGCACCATCATGAACAACCATACATCTCTCACCTCTATTTGGGTTACTCTCACCACCATAGCTTTCAAGAAGCTTCAACAACAACTCTTTAATATTAGCTCTCAATTCATCAACCTTTCTAATATCATACAAGCTACTAAAACACCATATAACAAAGTCAAGTTTGCAGCGAGGATCAAGCACATTTGCCACAATCAACAACATGTTAACCTTTTCAAAAAAATGACCCCAATACTTGACAAAATTTTCCTCCATCTTGTAACCCATTTGATTTAACAAAAAATCATTAGAATCAACAAGTGACTTCAAATGAATATAAACTTTCCACATTTCATTCAAGAAATTATTGGAAGTGACTGTTAAAGAGCTGCTGAATTTTAAAGTCACATGATAAAAAATCGAAAGACACTTGACTAACCTCTTTGCATTTTCCCAATCCTTATCAATTGGTGGCCCCACCCTCCTTTTTTCACTCTCATCCTCATCAAACCAGTTTGTATAATGGCCATCATCTTCCTTTAGCCTCTCAAATGCTTTCTCAAATGCTACCGCTTTTTCTAACATCAAATATGTTGAATTCCACCGAGTCGGCACGTCTAATACCATAAGCCCCCCACGTGAGATTTTCTCCCTATCAACACATGTTTTGAACTTTTGTAATCTTGCCGGAGATGATCTAACATATTTCACCGCATTTCGGATACTAGCTATTGATTGACTCACTTGTGACAACCCATCTTGCACAATTAAGTTGATTATATGCGCTGAACACCTCACATGCATATATAAACCATTCAAAACCATCGAATTTCCACTCCAATTTGCCAACTTCTTCTTCACATAAGCTATTGCAAGTGTATTAGCACTTGCATTATCCACTGTAATTGTGAACAACTTCTCAATCCCCCAATCAATCAAACAATTTTCAATTAACTTCCCAATGCCATCTCCTTTGTGATTAGAAATAGGTGTGAAAGTGAGAATCCTCTTGTGCAAAACCCACTCTTCATCAATAAAGTGAGCTGTAACTACCATAAAGTTTGACATTTGAATTGAAGTCCATGTGTCTGTGGTAATGCATACTCTCTGTTTATTTGCACTCAAAATACTTTTCAGCAGCCCCTTTTCATTTTGATACAATTCAAGAATATCCCTTGTAATTGTTCTTCGAGATGGTACCTCAAATTTCGGACAACAAGTTTCCATGAACTCCAAAAACCCTTCAGCCTCTACAAATTTAAAAGGTAACTCATCTTTAATTATCATTCTCACAAGTGCCATTCTACAAGCCTCTCTATTAAATCCTATGTGTATAACCTTAGCAGTACCATCATCTTTACCTTTACCCTTTTTACAAACTAATGTCTGTTGTTTTGCATCATTTGCAGCCTTCATTTTTTTGCGCACTTTACATCTATCCAAATGAGTCGACAAACCACTTGTTCTAGAATTACTATGGGCTGCATAACTTTTTCCGCAATAATGACACTTAGCTCTAAGTCCTCCAGGTAGCTTCGAAAAATGCTTCCACACAAATGATCTCAACTCAATTTTTCTTTTTTTACTACCACTGACCTCTTCTTCACTATTAACTTGTTGCACTTCATCACTAATTTGTACTTCACCAACGTTGTCAACCATTCTATAAAATTAGAACAATTATAATGTCAAAATAAAATTTAAATAAGTAAATATAGCCACTGTCCAACATACAATCAGTAGCCATTTTATAAACATAATTAGCAGTTATATATTGTAAATCATGCAATTTATATCTACACGGTAATAGACATTAAAACAACCGGAGGAAAATGAAATTAAAAAAATAAAAAAAAGTGCTGGACATTTGTTTTTATTTGGCTGCTGTAGAAAATCAAAGAAACAAGGCCTGACATACCTATTGGAGTACGGTGGCTACTCGCTAGCGAGCAAAGCAGAATCTGTCGAGTGGAGAAGTGGCTGGCCCGTGGTGGCTGGCGAGTAGATAAGCTGTCACGCGGTGGCTGGCGAGTGGAGAAGTGGTTGGCGCGCGGTGGCTGGCAAGTAGAGAAGAAGCTATCGCGCAAAGCAGAAACTATCGAGCAAAGCATAAACTGTCGCGCGGTGGCTGATGAGTGGAGAAGTGGCTGGCGCGCGGTGGCTGGTGAGTAGAGAAGAAGTTGTCGCGCAAAGCATAAACTGTCGCGCAGTGGCTCGAGCAGAGAAGTGGCTGGCGCGCGGTGGCTGGTGAGCAGAGAAGAAGCTGTCGCGCCGGTGAGCAGCGTCGGCCGTGATTGCAGTGATTGGGGTGGGTGATTTGGATTTGGTTTCGATTTTGAATATTTGATTTTAGGGTTTATTTTGGGAAATAATGATTTACGAAATTGTAACACTAACATATATATATATATATATACTCTGATTGTGTGTATGTAAGTTTATGTTAACTATCTTACACAACCAGTTAAAAATTAATACATATTTAATTTAATAAAATTTAAAAATAATTCGATTTTTCGGTTCGGTTTTTCGGTTCAGTTAAATGAACCGAATACCAAACGGGTATTTCGGTTTTTTTATAAATGGTACCGTTTGGTTTTTTTTATAAAAAAAAACCACACCGAATTAAAAAAAACTGTCGGTTCGGTTCGGTTTTTTTAACCCTACGGTTTTTTTGCCCACCCCTAGTCAAAAGGTTCGAGATTCATGTTTTTATCATGTTAAAATGATTTTCCATCATATCCTACACTTATTTCATGGCACTTGACTTTTGACGGCAAGGTGAAGGAGGTCTGCTTGTAGAACCAAATCTCGAAGGATGGGTATCAGTTAGAAACAAATAAAATAAAATGAATTTTATTGATAGCCTTAGCCTTAGCCTAGAAAATAAAATCTTGTTTTATACTTTTTATTCATTAAATTTCTTTTTAAATTACTCAAAACACATCAAATATTGCGCTAAACATACATTCAAATATTCTTAATGATCACTAATTTGAATTCGTTGTAAGAAAGTTAGAGGTGGGAGGTATAAAATATCACTGACTTGTCCATCTAAACTACTATGATGAGTTGCGTGTAAATTGATCTGAACATTAGTTGAGGACCTACTACTGTACTTCTATTACCTACTTAAGAATTGAGATGAACAAAATTTATTTTTTTAAAATATAAAAATCTTAATATTATCTCTCATATTCTTCTTCTATTTATATATGTTGTCGTATCATGCGCTCAAGTAAAATTTAGGAAGCTTTCATTTTTCATGATGATTTTTCTTTTTCCTTAAGACCAAAATAAAGTTAGGATTCATTTATGTTTTAATTAATCACATGCTTGTTTGAAAATTTTACTTTCTTACCACGTTCTTATGATTTTTTTTTAAAATGTGCTCTCATATTCGTTAAATTTAAGAACCAAAAAAGGGAACAGTTCATGGCTTTATGCTTCTTTATAGACTGTGGTTGCCTCCAAGATTAGCCCAAGTCATTAGTGGGCTTTTTAATTCTGCTCCTATGAAAAGCCCAAAGTGTCAACAATGAAGCAGGTCACAGGAGCAATCCCAATTCTGAATCTGCCAAGTCATTAGTGGGCTTTTAATGCCGCCATTTGTCTCATTTCACAATATAGATATGCTCATATGCATGCGCAGAGGATATATATAATTTAAGGGTGGCTTTGGATATAAGACAGTCGTCTAAGACTTTATATTTTGTGAATGTCACATTTTTTAAATTTTTTTAATAATTTGCATTTTTTAAATTACGTATTTTAAAAAATTAAAAAGCTTATTAACATCTTAATTATCATACAATTAAGAATTATTTTTATGAAAAATCTATATTTGATAACATTAATGTTAAATAGATATAACTAATAATATTATTTAATCATTAATTCATTCATTATTAATCTTTCCAAAAAAAATTAAATTAGCTATCTTTTCAATTTCCTCAAAAAAATTAATTATTTAATGTTAGAATATTTGGCTTTTAGTATTTTCCTCTCTTCTCTACATAGAAAATTATTATATTCATTGGTTAATTTTTAAAAAAAATCAGTTTATAGAAATACAAAGTCCATTTCTATTATCTTGTCATTAATTCATCATCTCAACTTTTTATGTTCTATCATTGTAAATATCATGTTTGACAATAATATTATTCTTATTTATTTGATTGGTTATTTTGTAATATTTTTAATGGAACAAAAAAAATCTTCTTAACTTTTTTTTAGGTTTTATTTTTAAAATTCAAGAATTAAAAATGGAATAAATTTTGAGCTTTTTTTTTTAATTTCTTTGAGTATTGAAATTGCAAAACAAATAGAGGCCTCATAAAAAAAAATTTGCCTAAGGCCCCAAACACTTTAAAGCCGACCTTTATATATATACACTGGGTGTAGTTGTGTATACATAACTTACAAAGTTATAATTATACTATAAGTATATATGTATGTGTGTGTGTGTGTGTGAACAAACAAAATAATAATCCAACGAAAATTATCGAGTAGCACTTGGTAGAAGATCAGTAGATCACTACAATTTTGAGTGCCAAATGAAGCTACACGTTGATGACAGAGTACATAGAGCACAAAAATTTAAAATGCGTTTGATTAGTGACATTTTAATTTATATGCTCTTTATCTTCTGTCAACAAAATTTCAGAAAATTAGCACCCTCTACTTCAATCAGAACAAACACATGCACCAAATATTAAAGAGGAAAAAAAGCATCACCAATCGATACGCTTTTGTCTCCACAATAATAAATAGCAGCTAAATAGCCTTGGATGCGAGCATATCCACAGCAGCACGAAATTGAAGTACTTGATAAATTGTTTACAGTAGCAAGGTATTTGTCTGCATGATGCCAGTTAAATGGTTGCAGGCTTAAAAGCATTGCTTTCCCTCCTTTTCTTGTTCGCCTTTTGCAATAGATATGTTATTATATTGTGTTTTTTAGCAGCACATTTTCAAAGAGATTGCAATTGCCATATCGGCTGCCAAGTTAATCATTTGATCAATATTTTATTTTATGGATTTGAATTCGACCTGACAGATATTAAAAACAAGTGGCATACAACATGACCAAATTTTAAATCAATATATACATTATACTAATGCAGCTACGAGTCTGTGACATTTGAAATGAGCGACTATTTCATTAAAGCCATTTACGGCAGAACTACATGCCGCATGAAACACAACAGGACTCGTTAAAATGTCACAAAATTAATACGAAAACATTTGACAGAGAGGAAATCTCTGCGAAAGTGATTTGCCTTCATAAAATATCATGGTGACACTTTGACTCTTGACGACAAAGAGAGCTACTCATAGAACCAATCCTGAATCGAAAATGGAGAGTTTTGAAAATCACATGAAAAATTAGCCTACGAAGACACATCAAAATGTTGCACCAAGCATAAGATTCAAGTATCCTTAGCTCGAATCTGTTGTATGTAAGTTAAGTGGAAATATCATGACAAATTGATTTTTTTTTTTTCTCTTTGCGCCTAACTAGTATTTTATTGGTGGTCTAACTTTTTCAATCTGTATACTATGTGTGATGAATAACATATAAATTGATTTAAATTTTAGTCATAAATTATACCATTTGTACTCTAATCTACTTGAGATTAATGAACGTCGTATATGATAAAAAAAAATTATTAATATCATTATATGGTGTCATATCCCATGATCAAACTATATATTCGACCATTAATTTTCCAATATCATTATTTGATATATTTACTTCTTTCCATAATCATGGTCTAACAATTTATGTTTTTTTTTTTTTACTTTGGGGTTCTCAATATGAAGCCCAACTCATATTGGGCATTCAATGTTTAAATCATTCAAAAGCTTAAATAATCCCCAATACGCAAAGATAGACTCATATTCTCATGGCCTTTTTTGACATAACTGATTTTTCAAAAGTTTTTGTATATATAGACACACATACACACATATATTTTGTCATGTGTGGAATTCTGCATCTTTTAAAACGTGAATTTACATATTAGTTAATTGAAAAAAGTTAATAAAAACACTAATGCACTAAATGGCATATATGTGCCGTCACACACGCCTACAACATAAAAACTTATCTTACATTATATATTTTGCGATGCATCTGATCAGGGGTGGCTTTAGGTATAGGCGAACAAGGCAGTCGTCTAAGGTCTCATTTTTTTAGTATTTTCTTAATAATTCTCTAATTAATAAATTTTTTTAATACGTATTTTAAGAAATTAAGAGTTATTTTTGATAAAAAAATCTATTTTCAGAAACTTTAATTTTAAAGAATATAATTAATAATATTATTTAACCATTAGTTGATTCATTATTATTATTTCCAAAAAATTATTTTCCTTTTTAATTATTCAATGTTAGAATTTTTGATTTTTAGTATTTCTTTTAATTTCTATTAAAAACCTTATAATCTCAAGAATTAGTAAATGAAAAAAATTTCTTGTTCTTTTCTCTACAAAGAAAATTATTATATTCATTGGTTCATGTAAAATAATTAGTTTCTTAAAATATAAAGTCCATTTTTGTTTTTGAACATCAATTCATTATTTCAAAATTTTGTACTCTATCATTTTAAATATTCTATTTAAAAAAATATTATTTTTATTTATTTGTCTGTTTGTTTTTAACGGTTTTAATGGAATAAAAAAATATATCTTCTTGACTATTTTTTAGGTTTTATTTTTAAAATTTTTTATCTTTTTTTATTATTATTGAAATTCAAAAATTAAAGATGAAATAAATTTTAATTCTTTTTATATGTCTTTGAATATTGAAATTACAAAATAAATAGAGGCCTCATAAAAAAATTTCGCCTAAGTCCCCTCAAACTCTAAAGCTGGCCTTGCATCTGATCATAATTTTAAATATATATATATATATATATATATATATATATATATATATATATATATATATCTTTCTTAATTCATAAAAATAATAATAGTAACAATAATAATTACAACAGCAACCATAATTTTTAGAAACGCGTGAACTTGACATGAGAAGTCTGGACCTGTCTACCTTACAGATTCTGTAACATACGCCCCAAATGCATGCACCACACCTGTCCTGCATATGGAGAAAAAGCATGCAATTGTTCTTGTTTGGTAGCTAGCTAACCAATCAGGAGCTGGCTAAGTTGGATCTGTATGTTACAGAATCTGTAACTTAGCCAGCTCCGAGAAGTCCTCGTTCTTCTACGTGTCGGTCGCTTTAAAAGTGTTGGTCGTCGGGGGGCGTTCCAAATTTCCAATGCCGCGTTTCTCTAAATCCTGTTAAAATTAATAAATAAATAAATAAAGTAAGCCATTGCGTTTGGTGAGGAAAATTAAGAAAGCGAAAGATATTGACTGGAATTGGACTGCATGCATGGAAACTGTTTCCAATAAGTTCTGTCGCTTTTAATATTGAAGAACGTTTACTAAGAAATTTGAGGTCAAGCTAGGATGGGGATGGATGGATCATCCCATTCCCACCAATGCTAACTCATTTACAATTACCAGGAAATAAAGCGACTTCACTTTGCCGACTTCCCCATTGAAATCTGAGAGCTTCCACCTAAACAAATCGTGGAAAGAGACTTCAGAAGCTGCGCGGCATCCGCATACAAAATTTACAGTAAGAAACGAAATTGAACATGTTTATCTAGATTTGTCCCTTTATCTTCCATTGCATTAATGCTAGAAGCCCAGCACGCAGTAATTAAAAATTTTCTTCCATCGTGTCGATTTCATTTTATGAATAATTAATAGTTTTTTTAAACAAATTATTAGCGCTAATTAATTCAATCACATAGTTGTATACTAAACTATGATAAGTTTAAAGCCTGCCTCTCACCGAGCAAGTGAAACTGCAGAAAACATAGCGCATTAACACTTATACACCGTTCTGCTTAGTTTATTCAAATTCGTTAATTGTGTCTTGGAATTGGAGGAGCAAAGACGTCTACTCAGTACTCACAGAACCAATCTTGAATCGGAAATGGAGAGTTTTAAAAATCACATGAAAATTAGCTTACGAAGACACATCAAAATGTTGCACCAAGCATAAGATTCAAGTATATATCCTTAGCTCGAATCTGTTGTGTGTAACTTAAGTGGAAATATCAAGACACGTTGAATTTTTTTCCCTTTGGCCTAACTAGTATTATATCGTTGGTCTAACTTTTCCATCTATATCCTGTGTGTGATGAATAACATATAAATTGATCTAAAGTTTTGTCATAAATTATACCATTTGTACTCTAATCTACTTGAGATTAATGAACGTTGTATATGATAATTTTTTTATTAATATCATCTCTTTTGTTATTCTAATAATCTATTATATGCCATCACATCCTCTGATTAAAATATGTAGTTGACCGTTAATTTTACAATATCATTATTTGATATATTTACTTGTTTCCATAATCACGATTTATGTTTTTTTTCTTCTGAATTTTGGTGTTCTCAATATGAAACCCAACTCACATTAGGCATTCGCAATTTAAATAATTTAAAAGCCCAAATAGTCCCCAATGCGCAAGGATAAACTCATATTCTCATGGCCTTTTTTGACATAATTGATTTGTCAAAAGTAAGGGATAAGATAAAAGACAAAAAAAAAAATTTAGATTTCAATACACTACAGAATATATATTGTATATTAGTTAATTGAAAAAATTAATAAAAATACTAATGCACTATATGGCGTATACATGCCGCCACACACGCCTACAACATAAAAACTTATCATGCATTATATATTGCGCGATTGTGTGCACTTGATCATAATTTTACGCGTTATTTCCACCCAGCCCCCAAATATTTTGATATTTTCCACCGCGCACCCAAATGTTTTAATAATTTCCACCTTACACCTAATTCCGTTAATTTGACCGTTATTTTTAATGAAATTTAGTTAAATATCCTAAACGTCCCTTATCTTGAATTAGAGAAGAATTAAATGAGATAAAATTCTTAATTAAAGATAATTAATAATAATCCCATCAATTAATATATCAAATAAATTTAATTTATTATCATCAAATAATATTTAGGGCATGAACTTCTAAATTTTTTCTTTGACCATTAGAATAAACGGTCAAATTAACAGATTTGAGTGTGGCGTGGAAATTATTGAAAGATTTGGGGACGCGGTGGAAAATGTTAAAATATTTAGGGACATGACGGAATTTAACTTAATTTTAAATATAAATAAATTTTTTTATTCAAAGTAGTAGTAGCAATGATAATAATAATAATAATTACAACAGCAAACCATAATTTTTAGAAACGCGTGAACATGACATGAGATGAGAAGTCCTCATTCTTCCGCATGTCGATCACTTTAAAGGTGTTGGTCGTCGGGGGCCGTTCCAAATTTCCAATGCCGCGTTTCTCCAAATCCTGTTAAAGTGAATAAATAAATAAAGTAAGCCATTGCGTTTGGTGGTGAGAAAAATTAAGAAAGCAAAAGATATTGACTGGAAGTGGACAACATGTATGGAAACTGTTTCCAAAAGTTCTATCGCTTTTAATATTGAAGAACATTTACTTAGAAACGTGAGGTCAAGCTAGGAAGGGGACGGATCATCCCATTCCCACCGATGCTAACTCATTTACAATTACCAGGAAATTAAGTGACTTCACTTTGCCGTATGGACTTCCCCATTGAAATTTGAAAGCTTACACCTCTTCAGAAGCTTCCTGGCATGCGCATGAAAAATTTGCGGTAAGAAACGAAATTGAACATGTTTATCCAAATTTGTCTCTTTATCTTCCATTGCATTAATGCTAAAAGCCCAGCGCTGAGTAATTAAAAATTTTCTTCCATCTTGTCGATTTCATTTTTATGAATAATTAATATTATTTTTAAACAAATTATTTTGGTGCTTGTAGAACTTAAGATGCTATAAACAGACCAAGCGACCTTAGATCCTGCCCAAGATCGCAAACCAAATTCACCAAGATGCTTCAAGATTGATTACTACAGAATCTAACTAAGTTGAATTAATGGAAGTGATGATGATTAACCAAACAGAATTAAGAAAACAGAAGAATTAGAAAGAGCAAGGAACAAGAAAGGTTTAACGTGGTTCAGCTAGATCTCTCTAGCTTAACTCCACGGGAGGGCAAATATGACCAGCTTTTATTGATTCTCAAGATGATTTACAGAGCAATGCTATGAGCCTTAATACAAGATCCGGACTGCTTATTTATTCCAGCCCTATCTCTCTCTACAGCTCTCTACACTTTTGAATCTCTTGCACCAGAATTAGCTGCTTCATAACAACTTCATAATGAACCCAGAATTACCCAACAACTCACGTGAGTTCCTCGTGCTTTAACGGCATTTTAACGAACCTTGTGAGCTGGATACAAGCACGTGATGTTCGCATGCGTTACTTAAAGGTAAACGGCAAGCTTGTATGTTGTTCCGAGGAGCGTTTAATTTGCTGATCACAACGCACGTATCTCTGTCGTTTGGCTTAAGTGATTTCAGCTTCAAACGCAAGGTATTCTGTCGTTTGGGCTTTCTGGGTTTGCTTTCACACACAACAGTGCTAATTAATTCAATCACATAGTTGTATACTAAACTATGACAAGTTTAAAGCTCGCCTCTCACCGTGCAAATGAAACGGTAGAAAACGTAGTGCATTAACACTTATACACCGTGTTTGGGAGAAATACGTCGAAGAGACCAGGCATGATGAGCAGATATCTGATGGCAGAGTTCTGCGAACCGATGTGTCCCGTAAGAGCCTGGTATCCGGAGGAGCAGGAGCAGGAGCAGGAATACTCTGCTCATCCATGAGCACGTCATCCTCGAGGCTAATCTCCTGTAAGAAGAATAAAGCCATTCCTGCTGTATTCCTGCTAAGGGGTTTATTCGAGGAGACCCGATCAACGACAGTTGGCGAGGCATGCTTTCCAATCCGAGAATCTAGGCACACGGGCCACGCAACCACCCACGACTACGAAAATGGGGAATCCACTTCCGAGAGGTGGGAGGATAATGGGCGCGAATGGAGGGGAGGCTCGAGTTCAGAGGTGGCCTATAAAAAGGTAACCAACGAAGGTAAAAGGGTTAGCAATTTTGAGATTATAACAGAGATAAAGGAAATTCTAAAAAGAGAGAAAAACTACCACAAAGCCATAAGATTTGTGGCAAGCGTTCCCAGAGCCTTCATACCTGACTTGAGCGTCGGAGGGTTTACGCCGGGAAAACAACCGGCGTGCTCTGACTTGTTTCTGTGGACGCAGGGATACTTGGAGAAGAAAGCGTACGAGGAGAGATCCTGATCGAGGTAAGGTTGATAGAGCAGACATTTCGGATCTCGGATCAACATTTGGCGCCGTTTGTGGGGACCTGAGCGAAAAGCTTCTGTTGATAGCAAGAAGAGGAGTGAAGCAAGTGAAAAACAATGGAGACAGGAGGAAGTAGTGCACAAGGGGATAATATGAGGCTTAACGATTCCGTGACGCTGAGAGAGATAGCCAGTGAAGCACGGGAAAAAGCCATGTTCGACCGAATGGAACGAATGGAAAAGTAGATGGAGACCCTAACAACCATCCTGCATGAGCTGCGGAGTGAACGAAGGGTAACCCAGGAGGAAAGGGTGAGAGGTGGTGGAGTGGCACCAGGTCCCGATAGTGCGAGGAGAAGTCAAACCGCTGGGAGATTTGATGGTGAGAGAGGTAATATACCTCTGCGGGGAGAATTTCATAGAGAGGAAGAGCAATCCCCGACAAGACAGATTTTTGACGAGGACGACAGAGTGGCGAGTGTAGGGGAAACAGAGTTGAGGCAGCACTTGCATGAGGTAGAGCAAGAGCGGGATCAAGTCGCAGCACGTGACCCTGGCCGTGCAGTGCAGCTGGAGGAGGAGGTGCGCAGACTAGCGCAAATAATTGACGACATGCAAGGAAGGAGCAGAGCTCCTGGTTGGAAGATAATTCTGGACGGAGAATCACCGCTTGCAACAGAGATCATGAGGGCAGTTATTCCGAGAGATTTCCGCCTCCCGGACCTTAGATATTCGGGACGAACTGATTCGTTGGTGCACATAGAGCGCTTCAACGACATAACTGGGGTACAAGGATTATTTTAATCCCAAAAGTGCAGAGTGTTCCCTCTATCCCTTGAGGGACGTGCACGAGAGTGGTACAGGAAACTTCCTCGGGGGAGCATTAAAACCTTCGAGCAGATGTGCCAGGAATTTGCAGAACAGTTTCGTGGGGCAATGGATCTAGAAGATGACATGATGGAGTTAAAAAGCATGAAGCAGGGGGAACAAGAAACACTTTGGGAATTCATCAAGAGGTTTCACCGTTCTGTCCTTGATTTGGGAGCCTTCAACCATCCTCAGGGATTAAGGGGACTAAAAGAAGGGGTGAAGATAGGAAGGCTGTGGTACAACTTGAGAAGCCCAGCTATTCAGACGTATGCAGCCGCATACGAACAGGCCAAAAGAGACATAGAGATCGAGGAAGAAAAGGCCGCTCGGATTAAAACAGACCAACTGGAATGGTTGGGAAAGAGAGAGAAGAGGGCATTACCAGGAAGTGGGCCAATCAGGAGGAAGGATTACCAGGCCTCAGGTAGTGGTGCAGGAGGACGAGTAACCACTTATCAGCCTCATCAGAGGCCACTATAGTATCAGCGCAGCAGGGCGCAGCCTCCTCGTTCCCCAGCTAGGGAGCCTTGGAGAAGGCATGATTCAGCATATGGTGGTCATCAACACTCCCACGCTAGCAGAGGGAGCATACCAGAAGTACTGCCACCGCCTCCAACTCAGAACGGAGCAAATAGAGAAAGAGCAGTGCACCTGATCGACCAGAACCAGAACTATGGACGATACACTTCCTTGAAGATGTCCCTGGACGAGGTGTACGAGGCCATAAAGGATCGGGGGTTGCTATACCTCCCTGCTCCAATAACAAAGCTACCCAGCAGGAGGGATAGGGGACGCTATTGTAAGTTCCATGACACACATGGTCACACCACAGCAGATTGCAAAGATCTTAAGACCCAGGTTGAAGATTTAGTGAAAAATCGGTATCTGGATGAGTTTGTAGATGGGTCCTTCCCAATGGTAGCCTCAACAAGTGAAGGGGAACAGAGCGACAGCAACTTGAGGCGTGAGCAGCCTGTAGTAAGGGTTATAGTTGGGGGCCCAACATTGGCCGGAGATTCCAACAGGTCGAGGAAGAATTATGCTAGATACGCCATGACCAGCAAAGAGGTATTCTTCAACACCCCAGCAGCCAAACGTGCAAGAGTCAGGCAAGTGCCAATCATGTGGACAGATGAAGATGAAGAAGGGATCCTATACCCCCACGAGGATGCCTTGGTCATCAAGGCCACTTTTGCTAGCAAGAAGTTTGACAGGATACTAGTTGACACAGGGAGTTCAGTTGATGTGTTGTTTAAGTCAACCCTGGAGGAGATGGGAATAGCAGACCTGAAGTTGGATTACACCAATACCTCCTTGAAGGGGTTTGGAGGAGGAAAGCTGGTCCCTCTGGGCGTGGTCGAGCTACCTATCACGATTGGGAGCTCCCCGACAGAAAGGACAATGATACTGGACTTTGTGGTAGTAGATGAAGAAGGTCCTTACCAGATGATCCTAGGCCGGCCAATTCTGAGGATGAGTAAAGCGGTGCTGTCCAACCATTATCTGGCTTTGAAGTACTGGGTAAATGGGGTAGTTGGAGTGGTACGAGGAGACCAGAGGATCGCAAGAAGCTGCTACTCCTCAACAGCAAGGGAAGCAATGCAAATAACATCCCTCGATACCCAAGTGGAAAATAAGAATGGCCGACAAGAACCTGTAGAGGATCTGGAAACAGTAAGCCTGGGACCAGAGAATCCGGGAAAGACGATCAGAATCGGGTCGAGACTTAAGGGAGAGCAAAAGCAGGAGTTGGTGAAATGCTTACAGGCTCATGCAGATGTGTTTGCTTGGACACATGAAGACATGCCAGGGATTGACCCTGAGGTGGCATGTCATAAGTTGGCAATAAAGAAAGGTGCTCGGGCAGTAAGGCAGAAGAGGAGGTGTTTCAACCAGGAGAGGTATGAGGTCATAAATGGCGAGGTGGAGAAGCTCTTGAGAGCAGGGTTCATTCGGGAAGTCAATTACCCCGAATGGATATCGAATGTGGTGTTGGTAAAGAAGGCAAATGGCAAGTGGTGGATGTGTGTCGATTTCACAGACCTTAATAAGGCGTGCCCAAAAGACAGCTTCCCTTTACCAAAGATCGATCAGCTAGTAGATTCAACGGCTGGACACGGTCTGCTTAGTTTCATGGACGCGTTCTCGGGATACAACCAGATCCCCATGTACGAGCAGGATGAGGAGAGCACAGCTTTCATCACCAACCAGGTTTGTTCTGTTACAGGATAATGCCATTTGGTCTCAAAAATGCTGGGGCCACCTATTAGAGGCTGGTGAACAAAGTCTTTAAGCCGTTGATTGGAAAAACCATGGAAGTGTACGTGGATGACATGATCACCAAATCCAAAATCCCGAAGGAACATGTCAGACACCTTGAGGAGACCTTCGGGCTTTTGAGGAAGTATAAGATGAAGTTCAACCCGGAGAAGTGTGCTTTTGGGGTCGAGTCAGGGAAATTCCTTGGATTCATGGTGAGCCATAGGGGGGTTGAAGCAAATCCCGAGAAAATCCAGGCAATTGTGCAGATGAGGTCTCCTCGTAACCTGAAGGAGATGCAGAGCCTCACGGGGAGGTTGGCGGCGTTGAGCAGATTCATATCCAAGGCTACAGATAAGTGTCAACTATTCTTTCAAGTGATAAGGAAGGGGAAGAAAACAGAATGGACACCAGAATGCGAGGAAGCCTTCCAGAACTTGAAGCAATACTTGCAGCAAACCCCACTGCTGTCCACACCGAGGGATGGGGACAAGTTATATTTGTATTTGGCTGTATCGGATCGGGCTGCTAGTTCTGTTCTGGTGAGAGAGGAAGAAGGAGTTCAGTATCCGATATACTACACCAGCAAGGCCCTGCTCGACGCTGAGGCCAGATACCCACCATTGGAGAAATGGGCACTTGCCCTTGTGGTTGCGGCTCGGAAGTTGAGGCCATATTTTCAAGCATTCCCAGTCTCAGTAATAACAAACCAGCCACTGCATCAAACTCTGAACAAGCCAGATGCTTCTGCTCGGCTCGTCAAGTGGGCTATAGAGCTGAGCGAGTTCGACATAGACTACAAACCCCGAGCAGCGATAAAGGCTCAGGCAATGGCCGATTTCGTAGCTGAATTCACAGAGCCCGAAGTATGTTTAGATCGACAAGATGTAGTTACAGACAGTGGCGAAGCTCAAGTATGGCAGATGTCTGTGGATGGGTCATCAGGGGAACAGGGTTCAGGAGCAGGGATTGTCTTGGAAGGCCTGGAAGGGGAGGAGATCTCTTATGCTGTAAAGTTGGAATTTGCAGCCACAAATAACCAAGCAGAGTATGAAGCCATGATAGCAGGCTTGGAATTGGCTAAGGCCGTGAAAGCAGACAGAGTGAAGATCAGAACTGATTCCCAGCTAGTTGCGAATCATGTCAGTGAAAGATTTCAACCAAGAGAGGAGAAGATGGAGCAGTACCTGAAGATAGTCAGGCAGATGATGGGGAGATTTGAAGCAGTGGAGGTGATACAAATCCCCAGGGAGCAGAATAGTTGAGCAGACATTTTCGCCAGGATGGCAGCAGTAGCCGACCCAAAAATGCCAAAGTCGGTCCCTCTGGAGGTGAAGTCCAGCCCAAGTATCGAGCAGAATTTGGGGGTGTTGCGGATAGAACAAAAATGCTCGTGGATGGACCCGATATTTCATACATCAAAGACGGGGTATTACCACCAGATAAGCTGCGAGCTCGGAAGGTTAGAGCCCAGGCCTCGAGATACACGATGATTGATGGGGCACTGTATAGGCGAGGATATACACTACCTTTCCTTCGATGTTTGGATGAGGATGATGCAGATTACGTACTGAGAGAAGTACATGAAGGAATTTGCGGGAACCATTCTGGTGGGAAGTCCCTGGCCCACAAGGTTCTAAGGCAGGGATATTTCTGGCCGACAATGCACCAGGATGCACAGGAGAAGACCAGGAGCTGTGTAAGCTGCCAGAATTTTACAAGTTTCTCCAACCAACCACCAGATAAGCTCACCTCAATGGCCTCCCCTTGGCCATTTGCTCAATGGGGAATTGATCTGATCGGCTCGCTGCCAAAGGGACGAGGAGCAGCAACGCATGCAATAGTTACTATAGACTACTTCACGAAATGGATAGAGGTAGAAGCCCTTAGCAGGATCACAGAGAAGAAAACAACAGACTTTGTGTGGAGAAACCTGATCTGTCGCTACGGGATCCCTTATGCCCTGGTAACGGATAATGGCAGGCAGTTCGATAATCACAGCTTTAGGGATTTCTGCCAGAACCTCGGGATAGAGCTGAAATATTGCTCGCCTGCTCACCCCCAATCGAATGGACAAGTAGAAGCAGCCAACAAGATCCTCAAGAGGTTTTTTAAAACCAGGCTTGGAGTAAAAAAAGGGGCAAGGGTTGATGAACTGTCAGGTGTGCTATGGGCATACAGAACAACCCACAAAACAGCAACTAGGGAGACACCGTTCGCTTTGGCTTTCGGTCACGAAGCGGTCGTGCCAGCTGAGATAGGAACGACCACACACCGGACAGACCATTTCAATGAGCAGGAGAATGACGAGCAGATATGTTTGAATCTTGATCTGCTAACGGAAAAGAGGGAGCAAGCAGCCGAGCGATCAGTCATTTACCAGCAGAGGGTTGCCCGGTATTATAACCAGAATGTGAACATATGGCAGTTCAAGGTCGGAGATTGGGTGTTAAGGAGAGTGAATCAGAACACCAAAAACTCGACTCAAGGAGTGCTCGGTCCGAATTGGGGGGGGCCCTATAGAGTCAAGCAGCTAGTTGGACCAGGGGCTTACAAGCTAGTTCGCAGGGATGGCCACGAGGTGAAGCGTCCATGGAACGCAACACATCTTAGGAAATATTTTCAGTAAGAGTCGTTAACATTTTCAAGTTCTTTCTGTTCGTATTTGCTGTTATTTATTTTATGCCCAAACAATTTCATGTAAGTTGAATCCTGCAATTAATGGAACGTCGAGGAATTTCACTCACTTGAAACTGTGAAAATTTCTAAGGCATGCAAAGGCTCACCAAGTCTCAAAGCCTGTTTATGGCGAGACAGAAGCCAAGCGTGCCAGGATCTGTTCGACCACGAGAAGGCGAGCAGAATCCCTAAGCATCGAAAAATTTCTAAGGCGGGCAAAGGCTCATCAAGTCTCACAGCCTGTTTATGGCGAGACAGAAGCCAAGCGTGCTAGGATCTGCTCGACCACGAGAAGGCGAGCAGAATCCCCAAGCATCGAAAAATTTCTAAGGCATGCAAAGGCTCACCAAGTCTCAAAGCCTGTTTATGGCGAGACAGAAGCCAAGCGTGCCAGGATCTGTTCGACCACGAGAAGGCGAGCAGAATCCCTAAGCATCGAAAAATTTCTAAGGCGGGCAAAGGCTCATCAAGTCTCACAGCCTATTTATGGGGAGACCAGAAGCCAGACGCGCCAGGATCTGCTCGACCACGAGAAGGCGAGCAGAATCCCAAGCATTGAAAAATTTTCTAAGGCATAGGGCAAAACCATATGCCAAGCCAGAACCTACTCAACCAGACGAAGACGAGTGGATTCTCAAACAGAAAAATAACTCATGATAATAACACAAGAAAATAATCAAAAACATTGTCATTTATTTGTTCATAATTAACAGAGTAGATAATCTTCACAAACATTGTTCATTACAATACAAGAAATATATCAAGAAGATGGCGGATCAGTAAGCCGAGCAGCATCGGTTGGCTGGACCTCCTCAGGTGTAGGGGGAGTATCACCAGTTGCATCTGGGGGGATGCTTACCTCGCCAACGACAGCAGGGGTGCTCGCTTCTCCAACGTCAGCAGGGACTGCACGGGGAGAAGAATTTGCCTCCTCAATCAGGATCGGCTCTATCCCTTCGGCATCTTCCTTGGCCGCCTCCTCATTCATATGCTGAGCAACACCAACTGCAAGGTCATCCATCTTCAGATCAGGATGCTGCTTTCCGAGGACGGCCATGATGCAACGATAGGAATGCCGAAGTCCCTGGTTGTCGGCCTCCCTTTCCAGTTTCTCGACCTGAGCTTGGTGAGAATCGCGGAGAGATTCGAGCTGAGCCTCATACATAGCCCTCTGCCGTTGCAGATCCTCCTTGACTTTGGTCAGCTTCTCCTCGAGGGTAGTGGCTTTTGCTTGAGCAAGTGATTCTTGCTCTATCAACTTGAGGTTCTCCAAATTCAACTCCCCTGCTTTCTTCTCGGCAACGTCAGCTCTGGTCGTCGCCGATTGAATGTCCTCCTTCATCTTCCGGTCGTAGCGCCCAACCTTGGCCTTGTAATAGGTGGTCATGCAGCTGAGGTGAAAAGCGCTATACTGCATGGCCCCCACCAGCTCACCCAAGGTGCAGCCATCGAAGTCCTGCAGGTCCTTCTTGCTCACGAGTTTAGATAACTCATTGAGATAGGAGACCAAGTGTTCTGCTCGACTGTCAGGTAAGCGAGACCGAGGACCGACAAGAGAAGAAGAAGAAGCAGGATCTGTGGCTGCTCTACTAGTTTCCCCGACTTTGGCGGGAGCAGGAGGTAAAGTCTTCAAGGGAGAGACCTGCTGCACGATGTTGGCCCGCTTTGCAGTAGGGGCGTCCTTACTCTGGTCCCCCTTAGTGGTTGGAGGTCGAGAACGTTTCCTGGTAAGAGCCCCAATCACAGCGTCCTCCATCCTATGGCCAGGAAGTATCAAGCGAGACTCGAGCAAGTTGTATGTAGTTATCAGTTCTCTACTCGAGCAGGAATTGGCTAGGACAGCCTCTACCCGTTTGAGCTGGTCAGGTTTGAGCGGGAAGTGGACACCCCAAGAACCTGCAACACAAACAAACATCTGATTAGAGACAAACCAGTAAAGTGCAAACAGCAAGGGAGACAAGACATCTAATACGAGCAGGCAACTTGGGACCACGAAACGGGTTGGGACGCGGAAGTCCTTCCCATCAACCTACGCAACTTGACCCCAGGGACCCCCTGCAAAAAAGAACTTCCTCTTCCAATTCCCACCACCCCCAGTAGGGAGATCAGTTATAGGTTTCCTGGTCTTGGTACTTGATTGGAAATAATACCAGCCGGCGTCTTTGGGGCTGCTTTTCAGCTGGTACAGATGCTTCACCTCGTCGACCGTGGGCTCACTTTGGCAACATCTGTTCCACAGTATGAACAGACCAGAAAGCACTCTCCACCCGTTGGGGTTCAGCTGACCAAGAGATAGATTTAACCCGTTAAGAATCCGGGCAAAGTAGGGTTGCAAGGGACACCTCAGCCCGTGCCTAAAACTCTCCAAAAAATAGGGTAACATATCCCCTAGGAGGCCGGCTAAGGGTATCTTTCTTTCCTGGGACCCTAAGAAGTACTTCACCAGGAATGTTATACCTAAGCCGGAGGTCAGCGAGCTCGTCAAACGTGGTCGTGCACGTCATATAATCAATGGCATAATCACGCGACAAGGCTCTACCCTCTACTGTACCCCGCTCTTCTGGTCGTGAGGTTCCAGATGGGGATACCTCGCCAGAGTCACCTTCACCATTCTCACTCAAGGTGTCTTCAGAGCTAGAAGATCCCTCCTCACCATTACTTCCGCTCGTAGAGGTTGTTTGAGGGGACATCCTCCTAGCACTAGTCCCCACACTAGACCTAATGGGTTCTAAGGGGATCCCGGGGTCAAAAGCAGGATCTGTAAGCAAACTAGGCAAGAAATCTAGTTCGTCGTCATCAATCTCAACAACTTTCTCCTTACCCTTCGACATTCCCTATGTAATGACCAAAACACCACCACCAACTACTACCCCAAGTAAAGCAAAGAAAAAGAAGTTATCTACAAACTATCCGAGACCGAGGAGAAAGAAGTAATACTTGAAGTACTGTTTCAGTCGGAGAAAGGCAAGGATGGGGGCTTTTATGCCGAAACTTCTTCGCCGGAGGGACAGGGACAGAGACGATGGAAATGGCTAATTCCCCTTCAAGAGGTTTTGGGTTATCTTATTGGAAGAAAAACTCTTGGATAGCCAGCATTTAACAGCACCGAATCCCAAGGGTCTCGTAACCATTGGTTTGAAATTCAAATGGAGGGGTGGATCTCTGCCACATCACCTCATCCGCAATTAAATGCGACACGACTCTTGGCAGCCTTTTCTAATCCCACGCGAGCAAGTATTGTCGAGTTTCTACTGCTGGTCCACTACATTACCCAACACCAGAAATTGGGGGACCGGTGTTTGGGAGAAATACGTCGAAGAGACCAGGCATGATGAGCAGATATGTGATGGCAGAGTTCTGCGAACCGATGTGTCCCGTAAGAGCCTGGTATCCGGAGGAGCAGGAGCAGGAGCAGGAATACTCTGCTCATCCACGAGCACGTCATCCTCGAGGCCAATCTCCTGTAAGAAAAATAAAGTCATTCCTGCTGTATTCCTGCTAAGGGGTTGATTCGAGGAGACCCGGTCAACGACAGTTGGCGAGGCATGCTTTCCAGTCCGAGAATCTAGGCACGCAACCCACGCAACCACCCACGACTACGAAAATGGGGAATCCACTTCCGAGAGGTGGGAGGATAATGGGCGCGAATGGAGGGGAGGCCCGAGTTCAGAGGTGGCCTATAAAAAGGTAGCCAACGAAGGTAAAAGGGTTAGCAATTTTGAGATTATAACAGAGAGAAAGGAAATTCTAAAAAGAGAGAAAAACTACCACAAAGCCATAAGATTTGTGGCAAGCGTTCCCAGAACCTTCATACCTGACTTGAGCGTCGGAGGGTTTACGCTGGGAAAACAACCGGCGTGCTCTGACTTGTTTCTGTGGACGCAGGGATACTTGGAGAAGAAAGCGTACGAGGAGAGATCCTGATCGAGGCGAGGTTGATCGAGCAGACATTCTGGTCGTTGTAAGGGCATAACCAGAATCTCGCATCAACACACCGTTCTGCTTAGTTGATTCAAATTCGTTATTTGTATCCTGGAATTGGAGGAGCAATGAGTAGTGAAGAAGCTTCAATTTTCTCAACTTTTCTGTTTTGTCTGTTGACGTTTGTATTCAGCACCAGTGAAATTGAAGCAAGAAAACTTGAAGTAGAAAAGTGTTCTTCTTCTTGTGGAGATGGCAAAAACATAAGCTACCCTCTTCACCTCAAGGGCGATCCAGCTGGATGCGGTCATCCGGGGTTAGAACTTTATTACGAGAGCAACAAAACCATCTTAGAATCTAATTCTGGAAAGTACTATGTGAAGAGAATTTCCTATGATAAGAGTACAATCAGTGTTGTCGATGCTAACTTAGCCTATGGAAGCTGCAGCTTCCCATCCACTTCTTTTTCCCCACCTGGTTTAATTTTCAGATATTATTTTCATTACAATCTTAATTCATACGCCTATTACGTGAATTGCTCGAGTAATATTGTTGATCAGGCGTATGCGAAAGTTCCATGTTTGAGTAACAATTAGTCGAATGTCTATGTTTATGTTGCACATGATTTCATCGAAACCACACATCTTCCAGACTCATGCGCCTTCATTACAAAGGTTCCTGTAGTACTTAATGGGAGCGTGGACAAACCTTCTTATGAAGACCTCCGAAAATTGCTGGAGTCAGGGTTCGATCTTACATGGTCAGATTGGAGCTGGAGCCTCCCAATGACTCACTGTAAGCTTATGCTTATATTTATTTATGCATTCAAATGCAAGGGCTTTGTTTTTGTTTTCCAATATTCTACGTAATAAAGAATTTGTGAACTATCTCTAAGAGCATACCGATATGACCTTTAATTTCTGTTTCTTTTTCGCTTTTGCAGTCTTTCCTGAATGCAATGATTACTATGAAGGAATAATCAGAAAATTTATTTGCTACCAAGATGACATACGTAAGTAGATCCTTACATATCATTTTGCTTATGGGTTTTCGATGTTAATAAATGTGATGGCTTTATGTACTCTCTAATCTTTTACTTTCTAACTTTTTTCTAAATCATCTCTCTGATTAGATATAAAGCTTAATTTTTTCTATCTCCAACTGCAGTTTTCCATGAAATCTCGCGGCGTTCCTACCGTAACATAGAATCAAGACTGGGGGTTTGGATAAGTTTTTTGTTAGGTAAAATCTCCTCTCCAGGATCCTCTTTTTATTGCTTTGCTTACTACTATTTACTTTCAATAAACGTTCTCTTTACCAGGGTTTCCAGTTGATGTTCTGATAATTGGTAGATTTATTCTTGCTCCAATAGTCCTTCTTGTGTTCCTTATCCACAAATACAGAACGACATTGCAAACAGTTGATAATATTGAGAAATTTCTGCACAACCAGCAATCGTGGATGCCTAAAAGGTACTCTTACCCTGAGATAATTGCCGTGACAAACCACTTCACTCATAAATTAGGCCAAGGTGGCTTTGGTTCAGTTTATAAAGAACAACTTCATACCGGTCACTTGATTGCTGTTAAGATGCTGGAGAACTCCAAGTTCAGTGCGGAGGAATTCATCAACGAAGTTTCAACAATAGGTAGAATTCACCACGTTAATGTGGTCCAGTTATTGGGGTTCTGTTCTGAGGGATCCAAACGTGCACTTGTCTACGAGTTTATGCCTAATGGATCACTCGACAGGCATATCTTTCCAAAGGAAAATAAAGGCCAAACTTTTGGTTGGGAGAAACTCCAGGAAATTGCCTTAGGAACAGCTCGTGGGGTCGAGTATTTACATAACGGATGTGATATGTGCATTCTGCATTTTGACATTAAGCCTCACAACATCCTACTAGATCATAATTTCATCCCAAAGGTCTCAGATTTCGGCCTTGCAAAGTTTCATCCAAAGGAAAATGATTTTGTGTCCATCAGTGCCACAAGAGGAACCATAGGATACATAGCACCTGAGCTGATTTCAAGAAATTTTGGAACTGTTTCTTGCAAGTCAGATGTTTACGGTTTTGGGATGGTGTTGCTGGAAATAGCTGGAGGAAGACGAAATTCTAATATGAACGCAATTCGTTCAAGCAAAGCATATTTCCCATCTTGGGTATATGACCAATTAAATAAGGGAGGTGATTTAGAGCTTCGGAATGTGATTGAAATTGAGTCTTTGATTGCAAGGAAACTGTGTATGATTGGTTTATGGTGTATTCAGGTGAAGGCAGCTGATCGCCCCTCCATGACAAAAGTTTTGGAAATGTTAGAAGGGAGTATGGACGATTTGCAAATGCCTCCTAAACCTTGCTTCTCTTCTTCTCGACATATCTCCGGAAGAGAGATTGAATCAGATTCTTCAACAGAGTTCTTAGTGTCTGAATGGATTGAGGAATGTTCTTTCAATGATAGTTATGCTTAGTTTTGGCAATGATATGTGTAAAAAAGAAATAAATTGTCCTTATGCTACCAGAGCTTCTAAAACATTATGTTGAAAAATTTCAGTACGATTCGTTGTTTGATGTGAAGATTCCAATTTTGCTCATATCGACCAGAATATGATGTAGGTTTGTCACGTGATCATGTACATTCATCAACCTTTTGCAACGCTGCTTGCTGCATATCTAATTGAGCTAGAGTATGCTTTGAACTCTGTGCTCCTGCTCAACTTAGTTTAAAGTACAATTACCAAAGTATATGGGAGACACCTAAATATCACCACACATCCACTTTTGCTTAATAGCTAATAATTCAATCCCACAACAGTGGTAAATTAAAAGACACATAGTTCCCATCAATCCTAAACATACCCTTAGTCTCACACTGATATATCATGGTAAGCGGAGGGTAGCTGCTAGGAATTACCGGTTTTCTAAAGAACGTTACTTACTGATCTTAAAAACATAATTTTCTCATTTCCTACCTACAAATTACTTTCATAACTCTCACTAAAATCTATATCACAAACAGCAAGTCCCATCATGTTCCTCCATGCATCTGATATAGGCAGATACTGAAGTTGACTAGTCTCTTTGGGGCTACCATTGACTTAGAAAAAGGAGAAAAGAAAGAAGGAAAGAACAGAAGAAATTAAAAGAAACCCATTTTCCTACCTTTTTCCATGACAAATTAACAATCAAACTCTCCTCTCCCTTATTACTCCAAAAGCATAACTCAAACTCAGCTCTAACTCAAACTCCGCTCTCCCTCTCCCTCCATGTCCCTCGTGATGAGTTTAATAATCCTCTTCCTCTTCTTACCTTACACATGTACATTAGCCAAAGCTTCTGCAGAGGACAACAAAACAGATAACTATGAATTCTGTCAACCAACAAATTGCAGTAATAGGAGCCCAAGTATCAGATATCCCTTCAGACTTAAAACTCAACCAACATCTTGTGGCCTTGAAGGGTTTGAATTGTCATGCTTAAGTGACAAGACAATCTGGCATCTTCCTTCCTCTGGTGATTATTATGTCCATGAAATTTCTTATCTGGACAGCAGTATTACCATTACAGATGTGAATGAGACTGCATGCCCGTTTCAAAGTCTTATCTCATTCAACCTCACAAGCTCCAAATTCTTTTTTCTTCCCTTTAATGACAGTTTCGCTTTATATAACTGCACTGAGAAGGCTGCTTCAGAACGGACTCCTTTTGAAGCAATTGGACCGATCAATTGTCTCGGCAGCAAAAACAATCTTGTGTATATCATATATAGCGGATATTTAATGGAGGAAATGCCTCCATCTTGCAGAAAATCTCGAACAGTTGAGATTCCTGGTGGATTACCTCTGCAGGATGTTGCTACGACGGCCAGGGCAAGACCAGTAGTCTTAGGATGGGAAGCTCTTGATGGATGCTACCACTGCGAAAATTCAGGGAATTATTGTGGGTTCAACACTACAAGCAATTCGACAATCTGCGTTTATTGTGGGTTCAATACTACAATCAATTCGACAATCTGCGTTGCCGTTAAACACCAAAAACGTAAGTAGCCATACTTTTCCGCAGTCACCTCTCTCTACAGTGCTTGAAAGTGAAAGCATCGTCTCTATTTAGCTAACAATAAAAATAATAAGTTGAATTTATTATCATTGTTTTATACGCCGGAAAAGTGATCAGAGCAGTATAAATGAAAATAATAATAATAATAATTAGGCTTTGCATTATTTTTTTCGATTGTAAAAGTGTAAGTACAATTGCTAGAAAGTAAAAATTAAAGAAGCCATCTATATTAATAGGGGTGGGCACTGAGCAAAGGTTAGATATAGTTGAATTCCGATGGTCAGTTTTTTAAAAAAATAATAATTTAAACTGAACTGAAAGTCCAATCAATTTGGTTCGATTTAGTTAGTTTTTTTTTTTAATTTGCCCTGTAATTTCTTTTGCGTTTTTCTAGTTTTTTTTATTTTTTATTTTCTCTCATGTAAATCGATGGATTTTTTTTTTTACTAAAAAAAAACTGACGATTCTTTTTTTTGGCGGCAAATATAATTTTACCCACCCCTAATCTGTATGGCGAATATCATTGCTATAAAGGCTGCATTCCAGTATTATTGCCAGTTGTAGAGTGGTCGATAAAATGTTGCTAGCCAGGCTGATTTGACTGTTTGAACAAAAACTGATACCACTCAGGACCTACTACTCAGGACCAAATAGATAGTACTATTTTTTCTGTATCTCGTCAATTTAATCTTGAATCTTTACATTACAATTAATTTTTGTTAATGGTGAGAGATTGATTAAACTTACAATGCCTGATAAAAGTTTAATCTATTATATTTTCTTGCGTCCTCAATGAATACAAATTAAGAAGAATTATTATACTACTACTTTTTCTCTATGATTGTCTTTGTCAACTTTTTATGTAAGAGCCAATATACGTTCATGATGGCAAATTTGTTGAGAAAAAAAATTTATTTAATCAAGTGACCCTCAATATTCACATGGAATAAGAGATGAGGGAAAAAAAAATCATTTTTTGAATGCAGAAAGGCAAAAAAAATGCATAATGACAGGGATTTCTAATTGTGATCATTTTGGTGTTTTCATTGTGTACTCAAGTAAAAGTTAAAATTTTAAAATTGAAGTGTGTAAGGTTAAAGAGTGCTTACTTTGCAGTTCAAATAATTTCATCTTCTGCTTATTAGTATTTTTTCATTATTTAGTTAAATGACAGCCTAATTATCTATCCACCCATGTGAATAAGATATATAATTATCATTTAAGTTATGGACAAATACCTATATGAGATGGTCACATGAGAGGGACTTGTTAAAACCCAATCAAATAATATTGAGTCTTTATGCTACCAAGTTAAGCTTGCACGGGTCCAAACTTTTAGCATCTCATTTTATTGTTTGAGTTGATTTTTTAACTAACTTTTAGCATCTCATTTTATTGTAACAGATGGTCCTGGCCCTTTATCTATAAGTCTAATATCCACAGGCACAAGCATTGGAGGCATCACCCTCTTTGCATTAGTGATATTTCTCATTTACAGATCAAGAGAATCTGAAAAAGAAAAAGAGACTCAACTGAAGGTGGAGAAGTTCCTCGAAAACTACAGGACCGTCAATCCCACCAGATATACTTACAAAGAACTCAAGAAAATAACAAGCAGATTTAAGCACAGGCTCGGTCAAGGAGGTTACGGAAGCGTGTTCAGAGGAAAGCTCTTCAACGGAATTCCAGTTGCTGTCAAGATGTTGGAACATTTAAAAGGAAATGGACAAGAGTTCATCAATGAAGTGGCCACAATTGGCAGGATTCATCACTTCCACATTGTTCGGCTTCTGGGATTTTGCTCTGAAGGAAACAGGCGTGCTCTTATTTACGAGTTTATGCCCAATGGATCACTTGAGAAATTCATCTTCTCAAAGACAAATAGCCCAAGTCATCGTCAATTGAGTTGGGAGAAGCTGAGGAAGATTGCATTTGGCGTTGCCCGTGGAGTGGAGTACTTGCACCAAGGATGCAACCAGAGGATCCTGCACTTCGATATCAAGCCTCACAATATATTATTAGACCATAATTTTCAACCGAAGATTTCAGATTTTGGACTGGCTAAGTTGTGCTCAAAGGACATAAGCATTGTATCTCTGACAGCTGCCAGAGGCACTTCTGGCTACATTGCACCTGAACTTTTCTCCAGGAATTTTGGTGAGATCTCTTACAAGTCTGATGTTTACAGTTACGGAATGATGCTGTTAGAGATGGTCGGATGCAAAAAAAATAATGATCCTGCGGTTGAAATTCAGAGCCAAATATATTTTCCGGAGTGGATTTACAATAGAATGAGGCAAGGACAAGAGCTCTGTTTGGAATTTGAGGAAGATGGGGATGAGGGAATTGCCAGAAAGCTTGCAATTGTGGCACTTTGGTGCATTCAATGGAATCCCACGGAAAGACCTTCCATGCCAATTGTATTACAAATGCTTGAAGCTGATTTACAAAGCTTGGAGATCCCTCCAATGCCCTTTGTCTCTGCTGATGTTGAGGCAGGTGCAATCAATTGATCTAGATAGCAGAAGATTACAATAAAAAAGGGATATTGTTAATTTATTTCAAATTTTCTCCGATTACAAGCTAAATTAGTTAGTCCTTCTTGTTATTGGAACACTTGAAAAGTGAAAACCACTAAATTGAGTTTTTGTTTGACTGTGGTTGTTTTATTTATCGCTTAAAATTTTTGATGTGTTCGAGTGATACAACATTAATACAACTATGGATGAATTTTTTCAATTTATAATATTATTGAGGAAAAAAGATAATTATACCCTTAAGGTGTGAGAAAACAATTACAAAAACTCTCAAGTTTTTAAAATGAGACATCAAGGCCCATTTTTAATCATAATACCATTTGAATTTATTAATTAGGAAATTGGCTTTGAAGTTTTTTATTTAATTAAAATTTAATATAAATAATATAATCTATCTGGTAAACTAATAATATTAAATTATTTTTTACATTTAAAATAATATAAAAAAATAAATTATTATATTTATTTTAATAATAGATTTGTATTTGTTATAAAGATTTTAAATAAAGTCTTTGGGTTGAATTTTACGATTAACAAAATATATCCCTTTTAATAATATTAAAATTATTTTTACATAATATTCAAAATAATTTTGATTTTAATTTATTTATTTTAATATTTTATTTCTATTTATTTTAAAAATTACTTCAATATAATAAAATAAGTAAAATAGATTGTAAAATATAAAAATATATTTTTAGATATTTTTCAAATGTATATATTATTACATTTATTTTAATGTCATATTTCTATAGATTATAAAATTTTAGAGTAAATTTTTTAGATTTATAGAGTTAAAGGGTATTATAGCAAAAAATAATAATAATAATAATCTTGTTGTTTTTTATTGAAGACTTGGGAGTTTTTATAACTATTTTTTCAAACATTAGAGTGTAGGTATCTTTTTTGCTATTATTTATTATACCCCGCTATCCTTCCCTACTAAAATCATTGCTACCTAATTGCTGATGAATCTTTTGATTAATCATTTAGTTTCAGATAAGCAACGAAGTGAGACTTCAAAAGTCTTCCAAAATGTGCACCGTCGTCTCTGATTATGAAGTAGGCCTTTAGAAATTTCAACTTGTCAAGTAGATGATTATTAGTAACTGGACTGCTAAATCTTATTCCATTTATGGCAGATTACATACCGAATGAAACACAACAGAGTTCATTACAGTGGCACAAAATTAATATAAAAACATTTTATAGAGAGGAAACCTCTGCACCTATGATACCTTCCCATGCAAGCACAGGGTGCATGAAGCATACGAAAACTTTAGTCTATTTTTAAACACATCATTGAAAAAAAAATAAAGCATAACTATGGCTGAAAGAGCATTCCTTTATTGATAGACTTATAGTTCCCAAGGAGGGTAGTTGGCAGAAACTCCATAAGCTAGGTTGCTTTAGAAAAGGCTCGCGGGATCGAGTATTTACAGAACGGATGTGATGTGTGCAGTCTTCATTTCAACATTTAAGTCTCACATCCTGCTAGATCCTAATTCCTTTCCCAAGGTCTCAGATTTCGGCCCTTGCAAAATTTCACCCCAAGGAAAATGATTTTGCTCCCATCAGCGCCACAGGAAGAACAATATATAGGTTAAAATATTGCCTGAGCTATGACTAAGGCGCTGATCGCTCCTCTGTGACAAAAAGTTTTGGAAATTTTAGAAGGGAGTATTGACGATTTGCAAATGCCTCCAAAACCTTTCTCATCTTCTTCTCGACATATATCCGGAAGAGAGATTGAATCAGATTCTTCAACAGAGTTGTTAATGTCTGAATCAGTGAAGGAATGATCTTTCGGTGATATTTAGGTTTAATTTTGCCAATGATGAATGTAAAATAAATAAATGAATAACATGCAATTAATGACAAATGTTCTTCTTCTTCTCATTGGTTTATCTAGAATTGGAGCCTAAGGCACACACTACACTTTTCGCGAGTGATAGATAATTTAGTTGTTGAAATCTTTTGAGTTGATACAAAAAGTTTGAGATTTGAATCTGTCCATATGGGTGGCAAAAGAATTTAACTAGAGATGTGCTAGGCTTAACTTAAAACTCTGAGGTGGCCACTTGAGCTTGTAGTCCAGTGGTGAACCATTACCCTTAAAGTTAAGCATGATTATAAGGGCAATAGTTCGAGTCTTCACGAACTCAAAAACTTTCTCAATTAAGCATAATTGTGTGGAGATTACTTATAACGTCTTTCTCTCTTGCGAAATGCGAGTGGAGTAGAGACATCCCTCCCCCGTGAAGGGTATTTGGCTGGACATGTACTTCATGGAATAAAAAATATAATAATATAAGTCTCAGGTATATAATGACCTACTGTCATAGCAATTATAAATATCTCTATATAATAAAGTAACATGATATTTAATCAGTTCAAAAAAAAAACTCTAAGGTGGAAATTTTCTTCATTATTTTACCCCCACATTGAAAAGTAATCACAAAAAATCAGGTCAATGGCTTCATTTAGCTTATTCATTATTATTGTTTTCTGCAAATGTCATGGAGGACCAGTGGCGGATCCAGCTTGGGACCAGTGGGGACTTAAGTCCCCACTGAAAAAAAAAATCCTTTACTAACTAATTTAATTTATCAAAAATTTCTAATAATTTTTTCCTAAGCCCCCACTAATTTATATTCAAACCCCTAACAGATAAACATAATTATATACTTTAAGTTTTTAAAACAAATAAAAAGAGATGGGCTTTGCAAACTAAAATTAAGCCCACAAATATTAATATTAATCAAATTTTTAAATAACCCACAAACCCATTAATAATATTTTATTATTCTTCAACAAGCAGAAGCTATTACGGCTAGCCCAATTGTATCCAAATGAGTTCTCTACAATTGATATCATGGCACTTAAGATTCAACTTTATACATATATTTTGGATATGCGCACTAGTGGTGAGTTTTCAGAATTAAAGGATATTGGTGATCTTGTAAAGCGGATGGTTGAGATTAAGAGACGTAATGTATATCCATTAGTTTACTTGTTAATAATATTGGCATTGACTTTACCTGTTGCCACTGCGAGTGTAGAGAGAGCATTTTCAGCCATGAACATTTTGAAGAATCGGTTACGAAACCGAATGGGAGAGCAATGGATGAATGATAGTTTAGTTGTTTACATAAAAAAAGACTTATTTAATAATATTGATAATGAAGTTGTAATGCAACGTTATCAATGTATGAAAACTCGTAAAGGACAATTATAAACATATATTGAAGTATGATAAATCTTTTAAATTTATATATTTATTATTTTTTAAATTTTTTTATCGCCGTTGGGTAAGCCCCCAGTTAGTCAATATGCTGTCTCCGCCCCTGTGGAGGACTACTCTCTTGTGGGGTTGCCATTGACTTAAATAAAATGCTTTTAAGCCATACAAAAATGAATGGCTATCTTTAATATTACACTAAAAAACATCTCTCTTTCTCTATTAATCCATGTCACTTTTTCTGAGTTCAATAATCTTCTTCCTTCTCTTCCTTACACAGAAGCCAAAACTTCAGAAGGAAACAGCGATACAAATATTTATGAACGTTGTCAACCAACAAAATGAAACATACCATATCAGATTCCCCCTTTAGAATCAAATTTAAATGATTAAGATTGCTGATTATAACATAGACCCTACTAAGTTTAATAAATTATTACAATTTACACACGCACTCTTTATATTATTTACCCTTTATTTGAACAACTAAATGTACTTTATAATAACTACTAATATAACATTGAAACAAAAACAAATGTAATAAATAAAATTATCATATATTTTATATATCAAAGCATGTTCTGTGTTCTCATAAAAAAAATGAATTATTGTCTTCGAGTTTGTGGTGAGAAATTAAAGTAGCGAGCGAAAGATGTTGACTGGATTGTTTCATGCGTGGAAATTGTTACAAAATTTTTGTCTCAATTTGAAGGTTTACTACGAAATTTCAGGTCAAGCTAGGGTCATCATCACCGACGCAAACTTGCAATCAAAACGTTTACTAAGAGTTGACTGACTTGTAAGAGTGTCCGGTGTCCCCTCTCGCATGGATGCTAAAAGTCTTGCGCTCAAACAAATTCAATTAATATGCTCTTTTAAACCTTTTCAATTTCCCCACCTTTGTTTATTATTTTTAAAAAAAAAAGATAATACTACTTTTGAACGATTAATTATTGCTATATCATCTTCAGCTAGTAGAATCAGATAGTTGAATGCTATAATAAATTTACTATATACACGTGCTCGTTGTTAAGTAATGATGTAAATGCGCACCCAAAACCTTGAAAATGCAACCTTCTGTTTAATTTATTGAAATTCATCATATCCTGGGATTGCACTAACAATGAGGGGGGAAGAATCATCAATTCTCTCAACTCTTCTGTTTTGTCTATTGATCTATCTATTCACCACTGAAACTGAAGCAAGAGAAGTACTTCAACAAACATGTTCCTCTTCTTGTGGCGATATCAAAAACATAAGCTACCCCTTTCGCCTAAAGGGAGATCCATCGGGATGCGGTTATCCTGAGTTCGAACTGTCTTGCCAGAGCAACCAAACCATCCTAGAATTATTCAATTCTGCGAAGTACTATGTAAAGAGAATTTCCTATGACGAAAGCACAATCAGTGTTGCCGATGTTAACTTGGCCAATGGAAGCTGCGGCCTTCCATTCACATCTTTTCCCAGAGAAATCTTTCGCCTTAAAAATAGTCGCTATTTTTTTTATACCGATCGGGTTTTTGCACTTGATTATTATAAATACCTGTACGCCTATTTCGTGAATTGCTCGAGGGATCTCATTGATCAGGCTTTTATAAGAGTTCCATGTTTGAGTGGAGGAAATCAGTCAAATGTTTATGTTAATTACCATGGCTCCTATGTATCAGATTTTTCAGAGTCATGCTCGTTCGTTTCAATGGTTCCTGTACATAATGGGAATGTGGAAAATCCTTCTTATGAAACCCTCCGAGAATTGTTGGAGACAGGATTCGATCTTAGATGGTCAGTTGGATGCAGGAATTGTTATGCAGCGGCCGGTAGAGAATGCATTAGTACAGATAGAACGGGAAATATTGATTGCTTCGATTCTAGCTCAATTACAAACAGTAAGCTTATGCTTATATGTGCTTACAAATAAATGGAGACTCTTTTATTTAATGTTTTCAATCTTAATCTTTTACGTATTTAAGAATTTGTGGACAATCTCTAAAAGAGTATGTATACCTGTTTGACCCTTAATATCTTTTGCACTTTTGCAGTCTTTGCAGGATGCCACATCGCACAAGGAGTATTCGGAAAATTTATTTGCTACCAACAACTTTTGACACGTAACAAGCGTATGCTTACATATCTTAGATCCTGCGTTTGTTTTTGTTGGTGTTAAAGTGATGGCCTTATGCGATTTGTTTATTTATTCTCCAATCTTGTGCTTAATATATAACTTTTCTGAATCATCTCTCAGAGTATGTATGTATAAAGCCTAATCTTTTTTCCTCGGCCCGCAGTTTCCTACAAACTCCCGCCACTTTACGGCAGGCTCGAATGGTTACTGTTAGGTATGGTTTCCTGGCTGGAATGCCTGTTCTTGTTATTTCGAATTCAGCTACTTACCTAGAATCAAACTTCCTTGTTTCCAGACGGTGCATTCGTGTATCTTACAATTACTCGGTTCATCCTTGGTTCAACAGTTTTACTTGTGTTCCTTATCCACAAATACAGAACGACATTGAAAACAATTGATAATATTGAGAAATTTCTGCGTAACCAGCAATCGTGGATGCCTAAAAGGTACTCTTACCCTCAGATAATTGCGATGACAAACCACTTCACTCATAAATTAGGCCAAGGTGGCTTTGGTTCAGTTTATAAAGGACAGCTTCAGACTGGTGGCTTGATTGCTGTTAAGATGCTGGAGAACTCCAAGTTCAGTGCGGAGGAATTCATCAATGAAGTTTCAACAATTGGTAGAATTCACCACGTTAATGTAGTCCAGCTATTGGGGTTCTGTTCCGAGGGATCCAAACGGGCACTTGTCTACGAGTATATGCCTAATGGATCACTCGATAGGCATATCTTTCCCAAGGAGAGTAGAGGCCAATCTCTTTGTTGGGAGAAACTCCACGAAGTTGCTTTAGGAACTGCCCGTGGGATCGAGTATTTACACAACGGATGTGATGTCTGCATTCTTCATTTCGACATTAAGCCTCACAACATCCTGCTAGATCATAATTTCATCCCAAAGGTCTCAGATTTCGGCCTTGCAAAGTTTCATCCCAAGGAAAATGATTTTGTGTCCATCAGTGCCACAAGAGGAACCATAGGATACATAGCACCTGAGCTGATTTCAAGGAATTTTGGAACTGTTTCTTGCAAGTCAGATGTTTACGGTTTTGGGATGGTGTTGTTGGAAATGGCTGGAGGAAGAAGGAATTCCAATATGAATGCAACTCGTTCAAGCAAAGCATATTTCCCATCTTGGGTATATGACCAATTAAATAAGGGAGGTGATTTAGAGCTTCAGAATGTTACTGAAATTGAATCCATGATAGCAAGGAAACTGTGTATGATTGGTTTGTGGTGTATTCAGGTGAAGGCAGCAGATCGCCCCTCTATGACAAAAGTTTTGGAGATGCTAGAAGGGAGTATTGACGATTTGCAAATGCCTCCTAGACCTTTCTTCTCTTCTTCTCGACATATCTCCGGAACTGGAAGAGAGATTGAATCAGATTCTTCAGCAGAGTTGTTAGTTTCTGAATCAATGGAGGAATGTTCTTTCAATGATAGTTATGTTTAATTTTTGCCAAGGATGAATGTAAAATAAATAAATAAATAAATAATAGATTGCAATGACAAACGTTCTCTATCTTCTTCTTGTTTTATCTCGCATTGAAACTTAATGCATATATTTGTGAGTGCAAGCTAGTTTAGTAGTTGAAATCTCCTACTCATATAGGTGGCAATATGATTTAATTAGACGTGCGCTACGCTTTAAAAAGAAAATAAAAGTCTCTCGCATTGATTACAAACACTGGATAGGAGTTGGAAATTTTATTCCATATTTTTATCACACATTGAAAATCGATCACAAAAAAACCAAGTCTACACCTTCATTCAGCCTATTCTTATAATTGCTGTCCACAAATGTCATGGAGGACTAGTCTCTTGTGGGGTTGCCATTGACTTAAATAAAATGCATTTTAGCCATCCAAAAATGAGTGTCATTTGCTCTTTCACATTAAGATATATATCCTCAACCAAGAAGGAAGAGTTATTAATATTCACGAAAAAGCATCCCTATTTCTCAGTTTCTCCATGTCACCTGTGCTTAGTTTAATCCTCTTCCTTCTCTTTCCTTACACAGAAGCCAAAACTTCAGAAGGAAACAATGATACAAATATTTATGAATTTTGTCAGCCAACAACATGCAGCACGAAGGGACCAAATATCAGATTTCCCTTTAGACTCAAAACTCAAACTATCTCTTGCGGTCTTGAAGGGTTTGAATTATCATGCTTAAACAACAAGACAGTGTTGCACCTTCCTTCCTCTGGCGATTATTATGTGCAGGACATTTCTTATCTTCACAGCAGAATTACCATTATGGATGTACATGAGTCCACATGCCCTTTAAAAACTATTCTCTCTTTTAGCCTCACAAACTCCAAATTTTCCTTTATCCCCTCTATTTACTACTCCCAAAATTTCACTATAGTGAACTGTAGTGAGAAGGATGCATGGATTGGTACTGATTTCTATGAACTAATTGGACCGATTGATTGTATTAGCAGTGAAAATTTTTTTGTCTACGTGATATCAGCTTATGAATCAATGGAGATGCTGCCTTCGTCTTGCACAATATCTCAAACTGTAGAGATTTCTGCTGAAATGACTCCTAATGATGCTATATTGAGGGCGACTCTCGGATGGGAAGCTCTTGGCGGATGCCATCACTGTGAAAAGTCAGGGCATTATTGTGGGTACAACGTTACAAGTAGTTCGACAATCTGCGTTAAACAAAATCGTAAGTAACTTAAATCGTTTTAAGTTGTGTCATTCTTAGATCGTATGTATGACAAACCTGTACAATTCCTCTTTTTAAGACTATGCTCTAGCTAGAGTTCTCCCTAGCATCATCATATCTAATAAAATACCAAGTTGAATTTATCATCTTATACTATGGTAAATATATCGCATGAACCGATTAGTAAACTAGGCCAAGAAATTTACATTTTATGGAAGTTTTTGAAGTACTTGAAAACCAGATTGGAACTGCTGAGATTGTATCTTACTGTTGAACTAACTTTCTTAGTTTGGTGCAGGTGGTCTTGGCCCTTTATCTATAAGTCTAATATCCACAGGCACAAGCATCGGAGGCATCGTTCTCTTCGCGCTCGTGATATTTCTCATTTACAAATCAAGAGAATCTGAAAAAGAAAAAGAAACTCAACTCAAGGTGGAGAAGTTCCTTGAAGACTACAGGACCGTCAATCCCACCCGATATACTTACAAAGAACTTAAGAAAATAACAAGCAAATTTAAGCACAGACTCGGCCAGGGAGGTTATGGAAGCGTGTTCAGAGGAAAACTCTTCAACGGAATTCCAGTTGCTGTCAAGATGTTGGAACATTTAAAAGGAAATGGACAAGAGTTCATCAATGAAGTGGCCACAATTGGCAGGATTCACCACTTTCACATTGTTCGGCTTCTGGGATTTTGCTCTGAAGGGACTCGTCGGGCTCTTGTTTACGAGTTTATGCCCAATGGATCACTTGAAAAATTCATTTTCTCAAAGACAAATAGCTCAAGTCATCGTCAATTGAGTTGGGAGAAGCTGAAGAAGATTGCATTTGGCGTTGCCCGTGGAGTGGAGTACTTGCACCAAGGATGCAACCAAAGGATCCTGCACTTCGATATCAAGCCTCACAACATATTATTAGACCATAATTTTCAACCGAAGATTTCAGATTTTGGACTGGCTAAGTTGTGCTCTAAGGACATAAGCATTGTATCTCTGACAGCTGCCAGAGGAACTGCTGGCTACATTGCACCTGAACTTTTCTCCAGGAATTTTGGTGAGGTTTCTTACAAGTCTGATGTTTACAGTTACGGAATGATGCTGTTAGAGATGGTCGGATGCAGAAAAAATAAAGATCCTGCGGTTGAAATTCAAAGCCAAATATATTTTCCGGAGTGGATTTACAACAGAATGAGGCAAGGACAAGAGCTCTGTCTGGAATTTGAGGAAGATGGGGATGAGGGAATTGCCAGAAAGCTTGCAATTGTGGCGCTTTGGTGCATTCAATGGAATCCCACGGAGAGACCTTCCATGCCAATTGTGTTACAAATGCTTGAAGCTGATTTACAAAGCTTGGAGATCCCTCCAATGCCCTTTGTCTCTTCTGACGTCGAGACGGGTGCAATTAATTGATCTAGATAAGGTAAAGATTAAAAGAGATGATGTAAATTTGTTTCAAGTTTGTTGTTATAGGAGCATTTGAAAACCAGTGTATTGTTGTCTGAAAACAACCACTAGTTTTTCTCCAAGTTTAGTTTAATTTATTTCTAAATAAATGATGACATAATACAAATAATTTCTTAATTAATATATTACAATTTTAAATTTTTATTTTAACAACTAAAAATAGAGTTACCGCCGCTACCATCGGAGCCTCCGTGTCTCCCCGGCGGCCACCACTGTACTATGTCATTTCCGCTTGAGAATTATATGAAAATTATCAGAACTTGACGATCTATAGGTTGAAACAACTAGTTTGGCTGAAATACTCGATGTTTGTTCTGATAGGAGATAGTTAGAAAGTTTTCAAATTTCTTTTTAACCGGATTTGAGGAAGATAAATTCATTTTTTCACTTATGTGAGGGTAAAACAACGTTGAGCGTCGGCCGGCGACTCCAACGATACAAGCGGTGACATCTCATGCGCGGTTGTGGGCGGCTGAGGCGGCGGTCCGGCGACGGCAGCATGGCGGTTCGGTGACTGTTAAATAAATTTTTATTTTTATTTTTTAAAATTAATAAAATAAATAAAGTGATTTTATTAAATTATTTAAATCATTGCTTTAACTTTTACTATTACAAAATTAATTATCTGCAATATTAAATTGATAAAATTAAAATTGTAAATAATAATTATTTGATAATATTAAAC
>NW_006262688.1:28591163-28623685 GCF_000493195.1 Citrus x clementina
GAATCTAAATTCCACATTATAATATATATTTAATTCTAATAAAAATTAAATTCTTATAAATTATGGTAAATCAAACAAAAGAAATAAAAAAAATTAAATTACTTTACTTTCCCCTTTCCTCTCCAGCCAACCAAACACCACCTTAGGGTTGATAAAGTGCGGAACGAGACGCGTTGCTTATTCTCGTTGGCCGAACTATGACAACTCTGCTAATAAAAATTTACCACGCAATCCATCGCGTGCCCTTGATCAAAATTCTTTAACCAGTATAGCTTTTTTATAATTAACGCTTGGACGGATCACACATCCGAATAGAATTTTTGTAATGAAGATAATGATAAGATTTTGACACCATTTCAAGTCAAGAAAATTAGAAGTCCAAAGTCTCCGATGACTCTGTTCCAGTGCAGAGAAGCAAAATGATGTTGCTTAAAAAGAAAGAACAGAAAAGGAGTAAAAAGACAATAAAATATAAAGAAGAAGAAGAAGAAGAAGAAAAGTTAGATTCAAAGCAGCATTGGAAATATTGTTAACGTTCACACTCCACACATGCAGAAATTTAGCTATTGAAAACGACAAGTTACTGCCATAAAGCCATGCGATTTCTTTGTCAGTCGTCCCAAAACGAATCAACTATTTTATCATTAACCGATAAAGGATCAAAATAAAAGCATAATTATTCCCTGGCAGCCAACTTATCTCATTCAGATGAAACGAATGCGAGCTAGTGCAAGCATAGCTCACACTTACGTGAACAAATTTCGCACTTCAAACCTCTTTTATCATCTCACTAGATGTCTCGGTTATGCAAAACGAAATGAGAGCTTCTCGTTAAGACCGGAGGTGAAATAGAGAAAAAGAAGGAAAAAAAAAAAAAGGAAACTAAAGTCATTTCTTTATCTTGAATTCATAACAAAAGCAAAGTACATGATAGGTGTAAGAGATGCATGCCCAGCAGCACTACAAACAAATCCGAAGTCCAAACCCAGTAACAATTCGAGATCCCTACTTAAAACAAATCACAACCTAGCTAGCTACCTTGTATGCATCCCTTACATCCCATGTTCATAACATTAACAACCCAAAAGAAAAAAAGCACTAGTTAATTAGGACAAATATGTAAAAGAAACAAAACAAGCTAAGGTTAAACATGGAACAAAAACAAGGAAACTAAATTAAAAACAACAGAAGTTAAAAGTAAAATCGGACCGCTACCCTCAATTCCCCGCAATGCAATAATGCCGCTCTCCCAATTCTGCCCCCTCTAGAGGCTAGAAACTCGGGAGAGCGCAATTGCAAAGCATGTTGTTTGTGTGTTGTTGTGCCATCAGCTACCGTCCATATCTACTAAAGAACCCTTTTCGACCGTGCCTCCACCTCCTTCGCCACCAGACACCCCAGCCACCGTGGCGGCGAGCCTTGATGAGCATCGTTGACATATGACCTTTAGTGAAAAGAACTATAGTGTCAGTCAATATGCTTAAGATAAATTGTGCATTATGAGCTCTAAAACGAAGTGCTAAGTACTAGCTTTTTTTTTTTTTGAATGAAAGTACTAGCTAGAAAAGAAAAGAATGTGGTGGATATAGAGGGCTAAGGGGACATGATGGGTCGTATATAAAGGCGAGACTAGCAAGTAGCTTTTTGGTGTAATGTGAGTGGGTTGTTTTTCTAATTATATCTCTAAATTAAAATTATTTTGATTTATTTATTTTTGTTAAAAGTGAATGTTGAAAATATTGGTCCAAGCTGGGGGTTAAGGGCATGTTTGTGGGGAATGCAAAAAACTCCACTAACTCGATTTCCTAGGTTCTTGGGAGTTTTCATATTATTCTCATGGATGAGGGAGAAATTAAAAAGTGGCTTGGCCATTGATGGGGTTTGTTTGTCTGTGCGTGTGAACCCTGAACCTGGCACTGGCTCTTTGTATATTTATAATTTCATCCATTTTCACTAAGCTCTAGTCTCCAGACAAAAGTCTTCATGGATAACTTTTTAGTTTTATTACCTTATTATTGAGAGCTGGGTAGTGCAGATGTAGATGATAGTGCAATGCAACGTATGGCTAGTCATCACCTAGAGTCTTGTGCATATTTGGTATTGGAAACAGACAATCTTCCACTTTCTTCCTTATGCATGTTACAAGATGATTGAATATAGTATTAGACTTGTACAAATATCATCCCAATATATATATATATATATATATACTTGTAAAATTATTTAGTAGCGAAAGCCGAATATTTTTAGAATATTACTGGGGAATTTTTATTTTTTTTTAAGTAAGAAGATAAAGTCTAAATTAATTATTTTAATCTTGAAAATATTTGTATTGTTTTCTTTCTTAAAGAGCACCTTACATGCATTCATACCTGAACTATGTATAATCTACAAAGATTATGAGCTGGGCTGCCCCATAGCAATGGTGCTTTCCTTGGCTAATTAATAATTAACGAACTATTAATTAAGTCCAGCTTTGTTGAATTTTTTATATTCATTAGGATTTGCTTTAATGAGTTCCATGCTTCCTACCGCAGGAGAAGATTATATTACAAACTTGCATTAAATAAGAATAAGAATAATAATTTCCAAATGCAATAGTCAATAATGTATCTTTTTTTGGTTTCAATTTTGCGTTAAACTATCTATCAACTTTAGTATGAAATCAACGCTGCGTTAGGTGGTGAGGTGCTTGAGTCTTGACTTCCAACTCAACAAGCATGCTCTTTTTGACATATTATTGTTGATATGATCGAAAAGAAAAGAAAGTTTTTTTCTTTCTTTAAGACGAATAATAATTATTAAATACTGCAGATTTAAACTTCATCTAAAGCTTATACATGAAACATAGGTTGAAATCATAATGATTTAAATTATTCCATTGATTGGAACATGATGTATGGTTAATACAATTAAACCTATATATGCATCTATAGATCCGCCTTGTTTCTATTCTCATTTTGTAATGCTCAGCCCAAGGAGTAATGATTCGGGTATATCCTTAATTGATATAGAGTAATCATTGATCTCTAGTAACCTCAAGTAATTTCTCATTTTCAAAGAGAACTCGTTTTCAATTTTCCATGATGCACGATGAATTGTCCATCTTTTACAATTAAAAGTTACAAAAAAAAAAAAAGGGACGTTACATTTTGTCAAAATGAAGTGGGACACATATCTTTTGAATTCGAGAAATAATTGCCATGCCCATTAGATCTTTTATATATGTATCTACCTTTTTGGTTGGATATGGATGTCAAATAATTTTCGACATGGAAACATCCTTTTAGGATTGGAGGAGCAACTAATAAAAGTTAAAACAAATGGGGCTAGCAGCCTAACGCGAATCAACTTGCTATAGATTTGTCCATGACAAGAAAACAAAGAAAGATATATGTGCACAAAGTCTAATAGGATCATAAGTCAGCGCTTAGATTTCTTTTTTGTTTCTCTTTTTTTCCTGTTCACTCTTGTCTTTGCGCCACGACTTGGTGGACTGTCATTATCTTCTTTTGATTCTCACCTTAACTTTAACTTGAATTACATTAGAGTTTAGATGGGTAGGGATAATCCAAATAAGGATTAAGATGAAAGAAAATTCTAATTATTTGTTAACACATCCAATATAAATAAAACACTGAGATGAGAAATGAGAAATTAATTCCTAGGAAGTAATTTTTTTTTTTTAATTTTAGGGTCCAGCTACGGTGTAACTGTGGTACCGTGCCACAATTGCATCTAGCCGTTGGATCCACTTGGATGAGTAGGGTTCATTAGAATCTAACGGTTGGGTGTAACTGTGGCACGGTATCACAATTGCACCACAGTTTTTTCCTTAATTTTATTGAGAGTTGGCTAATAATGTCGTCATTTTTTTATCCCCGAAAACTAATTAGCAATTTTTCTGGGTAATCTTTTAGGTTTACTAGAAAAAAATCATAAATAGTAGGAACTGTAGGGAATATTGTGTAATTTTTTAATAAATAAATTAGATTTTTGTATGATTCAATCGTTCAAATTCAATCGGTTTTGTATTTTTTTGGCCAAAATCTTTTGAAAGTTGACTCCTGTTGTTCTCACTCCTCACCTATGATGGAGCAATAATTTTAAGTGGGATCCGTTACACGAACACCAAGGACTCATGACTAAACATCCCAGTTTCAAACTTTTTTAAGTGCTCCACTTTCTTTTTTGTTATCGAATCCCAGCCGTCCGTTTGTTCTCGTGATCCATTTTTGTCAATGGGACACTGTGCTTACCTCATCACAGCACCATTCTTTCGTAAAAATGACAAATTGGTGAAAATATATACGCGAATGCGCGTATTTTAAAAAATAAAAAAAAGCAGTCCATCCAAATAATACCAATTTTTTTTTGAAGAAATAAGAGTAACACTACTTCTGTAGTTTTAAATTTAATTTTTATTTATTTTCTTAAAAAATAAAAGGATAAACAAAGTTGAAACTAATTTTATTTTCCTTAATTATCTAACAATTTAATTAATTTTTTATTGCAACTAATCGTACAAATGATTTGCCAATGCTAAAGTAGGAAAAAAAACAAAAATAATAAAAAATGATGATGTTGATAAATAGAAAAAAAAAACTTTTGTTTAAGATATTTGTAAGCAAAACTGAAGTGTGGGTGGGTATTCATTACGGATATTAATGAAAAAATAATCAATCATTGGATACTCGAGGCCCCTAATCTAAGGATTAAGCCAATAAATACGAGAGGAGCCCCACAAAGTGCCATGTGCCCATTCGCTGTCTAGTAATTGGCGGACAAAGAGCGGCGCATGAGCCTCGAAATATTTACAGCCTCAAAATAGAAAATTACACAAAATAAAAAAATGGGGCCCAACCCAGCCCAGCACAAGCCATTTTCGTCAATCTGGCAATATACGGCGATCTAAAGAAAATTATAAAAGAGTTAAAAAAACAGAGCAACTGAGATAACACGCACGCCTCTACATTGGATCCAATGTTGCTTTTTTCAAAAAAAGAAATTAAAAAAAATTACTGTGGTTATTGGTAGCAGGTGAAATACTGAAACGTAATTAGTGGGGAGAAAAGTTAAAGAGTAGGTGGGCCGCGGGTAAGAAATTGAGGGCCACATGTGAATACGAAATTCATTCTTTCGACAAGCTTTCAAAATTAATTAAACCATCTTATTCTCAAAGTTTATTATGAAAAGACATCTTACTGATTTTTGAATTCGTGCGTTTAATTTTAATTGTTAGGTCAATGGTTTAATTTTGACGGAATATATACAATTTAGGCGAAGAATAATGTTGTACATAATAAATAAATAAATGTAATAGAAGTAGGAAATCATGCAGCGCTGCTTATGGCGACATGGATAGGAAGATTGGTTTGACTCCACGGATTGTTGAATTGAATTATTTGCTAGTCATATAATTTGTGTTGGGTCATCAAAGTACTCGTAGTGAGTTGTTTTGGGTTATTACTGATTTACAATGTTTAATTTTGCAAAGCAAGATTTCAGGAATTGTCATATTTATTTAAGAAAGCAAATGTTTTAGCAAAATATGCGGTTAGATGCTGTGGTAATTTTGTATGGAAGAATTGTCACGACATCTGAATTGTTATCTTTGAATGTGTACTCTCTTGAAATAATGAATTTTTTATTTTTAATAAATAAATATGATAGAAATAAGAGTATATGCCTACTTCCGATATGAATATGTCATGATTACTTCTAACTTTTATATAAAAGAAACAGAATAACACTTTCAAATAAATAAGATTTTGAATACCATTTGATTTCTTCTAAATTAGTCAACTGCCAACATTTATATATATTAAATCATTCAGTTATACACGTGAACGACCAACTAAAAATACAGTTAGGAATCTAAGGAAACTCAACGTGAATTTAGACAAAAATTTATAACATGCACAAGGAGATATGTTAAATTACCGTTGTTATTTTTATTTTCATTTTTCATATTGTGATTATCTTGCATTTTTATTTTATTGCAACTAATGACTACTAACTTACTAGTATCATGATTTAATAGATGAAGCAGAAAAAGTTAAAATAAAAATACGAAAAACAACAATTACGAAAAAGCTGGAATAGCTCAGTTGGTTAGAGCGTGTGGCTGTTAACCACAAGGTCGGAGGTTCAAGCCCTCCTTCTAGCGGAAAGTGCTTTTTCTCTCCCGTCACAAACATAAGATATTTATTACAGAACACTACTAGCTCTGTGGGGAACTTATGCGGTCACAGCAAATTGCAATATATACTTTTGCACATAAGCATATGTAATTTTATTGCAATCAAAACATGATATTTGCTTCCATCGGCAACTTCATTAACAAAAACTCAGGTAGCGCAGAACCTTCCCAGTCCCAGCAAAGCAATGATTCAACCAGCAGGCATATCTCATAGCTGAAGTTCAGACTGCTTCTTCGGTGTGAACAAATTACAAACATGAAGATACAGATGGGTCAGTAGTTAATTCAATAACGATAAAGAAATTCAAGCGCACTCATTTGCGGAAGAAAACTAGTACTATCATTCAGCCATAAAGAACATTTCACAAGCCTTCAAGTACAATCGAGTCTCTCATAAAATGGTGCCACATTGCGAGTGCGTCTTGCTACAGAGCACTGACCAACTGACATGAAAAAGAAGAGAAACCATCCATCAAATAGCTTACATAAAAGCTTAGTTCACATCCAAAATAGTCTTGCCATAAACAACATGCCGAAACATTTCCTACAAGTTTAGGTAATTAGTCATCTTGGAAAAGCACTTTTTTTTTAAATAAAAAAAATTAAATCATCTTTGCTTTAGTCCCGTCCAAGCTGCTCGGTACAAAAAATTCCCGGCTTCTTTCTCTCCCTTTCACTTTTATCACTGAAACAAAACAAGAATTTCACATGCCAAAGAGTAAACAATGCCAAGAAAGCATATTGATAAAGGTTTCATTGAGAGGGAGTCAAAAAACCCGCCCAAGCAACTGAGCAAGAATCCCCCCTCCCTCTCTACCTTCCCTTTCTTTGTTGGTGAAGACGCAAGTGAATATATGTAAGCAGTCAGGCAACCGACGTTAATAGTTGAGTTTCTTATCCAGGTCCTCTTTAACTGTTGATAAGGTAATAAAATACAGAGGACTTAAGTGAGAGATTTCTGAAATCTTAGAAGTTTGTTATCACTTATCACTGTGAAAAATTGTTTATGAAACACTTCCGCAGGGCCACAAAACAAACAAACGAATTGTATTCGAATTAAATAGTAAACGAATTGGATCAAAATTTCACTGATTCAGATTCAATTCGTTTAATAAACGAATTGAAATCTCAGATTTCGGATTCAATTTCTTTATTAAACGAATATTCAATTCACTTCATTTCATTCGTTTAACATAATTAATAACGAATTGAATCGAGTTTGAATTCGTTTATTATCCATTTATGCTATAACGAATCCATAATGAACCGAATTAAATATGAATTTATTTATAAAAATATAATTAATAATAAAAAATTAAACAAAATAAACATAAAAAGACCACAGATTTATCATCCTACAAACTACAAACTTATTATCATTTATAATTATTATATTGGCTTTCAAATTCTAAAATTTTTCATACATATTTAAGAATAAATAAGTAATTTAATTAAACAAATAATGAGCGAATTTTAAACTAATGAAATCGTATTAATTTATCACCCATTACGACTTATTTATTAAATAAATCTTAAACGAATCAATATTTTTATATTCGGATTCGATTAGTTTAATTAACGAATTAAATCAAATTCACCTATTTATTAAATAAATTAATTTTTTCAAACCCAAACTTACTTAATTTGTATCCAATTGAAGAGAATAAATGAGTCTTTAACCAGATTGCCACCTTTCTCCTTCTAATCTTATTAGAAGATTCTTATTTTTGCTGACGTACATGCAATATCGCAATTGCACGAGTTAAAATAAAAGTTTGGAACCTCTAACCAAAAAAAAAAAATATTAGAAGGTGGGTGGGGCACGTGGGCTTCTTTTAAATATGCAGTCATGGAGATATGCCTCATTCTCCGCGTCAAGTTTCAATTCTCCATTTTATCGTTTCGGAGTTATAAAATTTATTTTGACGGATGTGCTTGATATTTTGCTTACAGACGTGCGGCTTCAGCCGAGCCGCATAACTATTTAGTTTGTCGTTATACAAATTTGTATAATTTTTTACTTCGACCCTAAGCAAGCAATTTGATTGCTTAACTAACTTTTTAAGCAATCAAATTATTTATTTTATTTTTTCGATATAGTGACTACAGTTCGAGCCGCGTCCAAATCAAACAATTGCAGAATACACACGTCTAAAGGACGAACTAACTGACATTCAAAAAAGGACCAAATATTTTAGACCGCAAAATGGAATTTGAAAGTAGCTATACGTTTAAAACTTGAGACAAAAATCAATGACCTATACAACACCGACCAACCAACCAACCAAAAATTCTATCAATATTCACATCAGATAATGATAGAAATATTCTATATTCGTATCTGATAAAAACTAAACACATAATACTTTTTCACTATCTTATATAGGCTGCCGCTTAGTTACGTGAACGTAACTTGCGTCCCTCTCACAACTACAGTACCCGACCCCACCAGAAGTATTGTAGCTGTGAGAGGACCGTAAGTTACGTTCACGTAACTTAGGCCCTCCCTCTTATATAACGTTAGGGGTTCTTTCCCTTCATAAACCTGCAACTTCAATAACAAAATAGAAGGCACAGATTAGAACTGGCCTCGGGATTTAGGTGCAGCCACCAGAATAAAAGTAGAATTTAGGCTAATTATTTGCTCATCTATGAACAAGTGTAAGCAACAACATCACATTTGTAATTAGAAATGGTACATCTTCACTATCCTTATCAGTATAATTTCCTTGACATTCATGATTTTTTTTTTTAATTTTTATTTAGAGTATGTTAACCATCACAACAGATTAGTTGAACCAAGCTAACATCACGAATTTAATAGAGCATGTGTATTGTTGTAGAAAATATTAAATAATCAAGAATGAGAGCAAGAGCTATGGTCCCCCAAGAATGGGGAGCACGAGAGTGATGCTCCTTAAGGAGCAAGAACCATGGTCCCCAAGAATAAGTAGCAGGAAGCATACTCCTAGAGAGCAGAAACCATAGTCTTTTGAGAATGAGGAGTAGAAATCATGGTTTCTAAAAGTAGAGAATGGCAAAAATCATGGATTCTAACCCATGGGGACCCTTGACCCAATTTTAGATTATGAACCGCACAGAAAAAGCAAAATCCAAATAAGAGGCTATCATTGAATCAAATCCAGCAAAATAAAAGTCAAAGAAGGACATTGCTTAGGGCATAAGTAAATTAAATAAAATTTGACACAAATACAACTTATAAAAAAATAAAAATATTTTATAATTAAAATTCTAGACGATAGATGAGAGTTAAAAAAAATTTAAATTTGAAAAAAACTTTTTCTATATAAGGCTATAAAAACATAGGTCTCCCATAGTATGCGACACCCAAAAAAAGTAGTAAAGAAAAAAAGTTAAATTGTAATCGCAATCTTAATAAACGATATATTTCCTCTATCCGTGGACGTAGACCAAAAACCAAACGTTAATTTTCTCTGTCTTTTTATTATATCTCCCTCAACTAAATTAATTCTCTAATTGACTAAAAATCTGCATCAACAGTTTGCCATCGTCTGTAGGAAGCAATATAAATACTATTATTAAGGTCGCATCAAACCTTCAGTAACCATGAGTCAGCGCAGCCACAATAGCGAGTTGCCACCAGTTCTTAGTCCACTAAGAAGGCAACGCAATAATGCTGGGTCACATCATTACTTAATCCAGAAGCAAATTAAATAAAATTTGACAAAAATACAACATATAAAAAGATAAAAATATTTTGTAATTAAAATTATAAAGAATAGAGGAGAGTTAAGAAGAGTTAAGTTAGAAAATGATTTAATTTATAGAAGATTATAAAAGCAGAAGTCTCTCATAGTATATGACACTAAAAAATAAAAAACAAAGAGGAGAATTGAATTACAATGTTAATAAAAAATTTATTGTCTCCACCCATAAACATATGCCGACCACGTTAATTTTCCATGTCTTTTTATAATATCACCCTCATCTAGATTAATTCTCTAGTTTGCGTCAACATGTATAATGCAACGTACATAAAAAATTAATCCTGAAAATTTCAAAAGTGATGCACTTGGAGTTGCAAGCATCCATTTCAAAATTATCACATTATCGCAACCTTAATTCAGTGGTTACACTTTGCAAGACAATGATCAGTGGTTACACTTTGCAAGACAATGATGCACTTTCAAGCGTATCATCTTACTTTGAGATAGTTGAGAACTTCATATTGTAAATGGCACACTTGCTAGAAAAAGTTATAGATGCATTTGGGACTGCAGTGCAGTTCTCATATATACCTTATTGCTGCAGAAATTTATGCCACATCCCATGGATTAAATTCGAAAATGAAAATAGAGCGGATTGCAAATGGAATTGTACGGATTAAACTCAATAACATATAATTGATTATATTTTCAACTGAAACAACATTGCAACTATGTTCCTTATCTCATGATTGTTGAAAATCAAAAAGGTCAACAAAAAGCCAAGGACACCAACCATCCATATGATATGGACTTTGCATTAGGTAAACTCTTAAGTTTGCTGCAATGAAATCAATATTCTAGCCTGATTTCAAGGCAATTACCTATCAACTTTAGGAATAAGGGTAATGAAAGTGATTCATTTTACATTCCATATATTACCAGCATACAATTTCTTACAACACTGTAAAAATCACAATTAAATAACTTGGAAGTATGGATTGCATGCTCAATCCACACTAACTGCTAAATGGCATTACTGATTGGCTTGGCCTTAATTTCAAGAGCAATGATTCGTAACCCACTCATGGACCCCACAGACCAAGTGAAAAAAAAATGAAAAAATTAATGAAGAAAATGCCTGGTGGAGTTCATCGGTTCGATAAATATCATCTCCCAAAATTCAATCAAACTACCATCGAGTCAACAACTATGTAAAATCGCCCACCAGACTCCGATACCAAAACCTCATCTCCTAAATCATCGACCATTACAACAATTTTTCTACAACAAAGATGAATGCCATATTGAGATGAAAATTTGGGGATTGTTATTGGCATGAGTACAATTATATATTCCTGTTGGATTAAAGGCACACATTATAATATTCTTGTTTTAGTTGTATCCATCTTTATATTTGCCAAAGACTTATCCTACAGCGCAAAATGTATCCCGCGACCAAATTGGAACATGCAAAATTTACAGTAAAACCCTTGGATGAAGCTGTAAGATATTATAATGATAACATCCTAAAACTAGTGTTTGGAAAATTTGCAGCACCCTCCAAAGAGAAGAAGAGATCCTTTCCGAGTTTCAATGATACATGCTTTAACATTAAATAACGTATATAAAAAGCAAGCAATTTTCTCCTTTCTATATTACTCATTGATAGACCCTTACCAAAAGTTAAGGCTTATAATGTTCTAATTTCAAGGGGAAAAAAAATATACACCCCATGGAAACAAATATAACTGTGATTAGATCTCACATCAATTGCTAATCACTTAAAATAAATAATATATCATCAAATAGACTACCTTTTTCATCCATCTAATACTAGATCTGAGCCTATAAAGCGCTTGGTGTTAAAAAAAAAATTATATATATATATGAGGAAAAAAAAGGGGGCTTTGAAGAAGGAAAGAACAGTGAACTTACCAAAACAGTAGCGAAAGGCAGGTAAAGAGAGGAAGGAACTGAAGAAAATCTTAGGGATGGGAGGTGTGGGAAAAAAATTGCTTTCTTTCGTGAAGAAAGTTATTATTTTCCCAACTCACCCATCTCCAAGACTTCCCCCAGTCCAGTCTTCTTCCCATGCTTCTCCTGTTGTGTGTCTCCTCCACTCGTTCTTATCCCTCCGTTGATAAATAAAGTGATTAAATAACTACAGCCCCGACAAGCAAAAGTAAAGAGCCAGGATGTCTGAGACATAAAGGGTTGGTGATTGTTAAATAAGCCAGCTGTATTTGAAAACCAGCTTTGGTTTTGTGTGAAACCGCTTCAATTGAGTCAGCATTTCAAAACAAAGAATAATTTTTATTGGGGTGTGCAGCTACTTTTTTTATGGGCACACGAAAAAGTCTTTTGGAAGATAGTAAAAAGTAATAACGTGGGGTCTGTACATGGCATAAAGTCAAGAGGTGTTCAAGTACACTAGTGCGTGAGGACAGGGATTGCACAGGGCCAGATTGGGCCGGGTTTATCAAAATATTTGTTTTACTAAAAGACTTTAAAAAATATTTTTTAAATAAAAAATATTTTTTCTCTTTAATTTTATAAAATTATTTTTTAATTTATATTTTATTATTTTTTATTTAAAAAAATGTTTTAATTATCATTTAATTTTCTGAGAATAACATATTTTTTTACTCTTATTTTTATCATATAGATAAGTAAATATATATTTCAAGAGTAAAAACTTAATAGAACTTTTTAGAGATGATCTAACACACTCAATATATTCAACGTAATATTAAGAGTCCTTCTAAGTTTTATCATGTGCAAATGAATATAATATAGCTATGCATAATAATTAATATTTCTGGGTAGGCAAAGTCGGATTGGGTTTGGATAAATCCAATTAAATTTGATTTGAAAAAAAAGTAATCCAAATTTAATTTGAATTTATAATATGATTGATTTGGTCTAATCTAAATATATTTCGAATTGGATTGACAATTCAAATTGTGTTCAAATCAGATCGGGTTATGATTATCTGTGGATCGAATAGCGTTTGACAATTCAATTTAGGTTAATTAGAATGGATTCAGACAATATTTGAATTATGGGTATTTTTGAGCATTTTTTGTTTATTTTGAGTTTTTTTTAAAATTACTTTAGTTATTAGAACATCACATTAATGTAATTATCTCAATTTAGTTTTTTTTTACCCTTTTTCAACAAAAAATGAAAACCACAGCTATGAAATCAAATGAATAAAAATTAAAATAAATTATTACTGTCTGATTAGGTCATGTCGAGTAAAATATATACTTGATCGTATTTTGAAATTGAATCAGATTAATCACAATTCAATCGTGTTGTAATTTTCATCTGCATATGATCTAAACTTAAATTTCTTGGATCAGAGTCAAATTATTTGCCCACCCCTAATCAATATCTCTAGTTTTATCAATTATTTAAAATTTCTCATAATCTCGCTTGCGGTGAAAAACGTTTTGATAATTGAGTAAGGGAAAATATTGGAAGCGTTAAATCCAATTTAGATGTTGGGTTTCGGAAAAAGAAATTTTGATAGAGGAAGTATTCTTACTACAATAAAATGTTTTTTTTTAATCTAATGCAAGTGTTATGTGTGCTCAATAGTCTGTCACTAATATTAAAAGGAGAAAAAAAACGTCTGTTATTCACTAGCTTCTTTTTTTTTTTAAATTTCACTAATATATATTTAGGCTCTCTATAATATTGAGATAATGTGACTTAAATTTACAATTTCTTATAACAAAAAATCATCAACATAAAATAAAAGTTAATAATATGAGATAAATATAATTTTTAAATAATAATTTAAACAAAAATATTAAACATATCATGGAAATCCATTATACAAGTGTGTGATAAAATCAGCATAATTTCCAAACTATATAATGTTTATTGAATATTTTAGTGTTGTACCTTTTAAACTACAGCTACCTTACCATAATATGAAATTGAACCCTAAATTACTAAATTTATGCTTTTAATTTTAAATAAATAAGAGTCCTACTTGATTTTATCACATTAATGATAATAGCATTTAATCGCACGAAATACAAATTACTCGGTGCAATAGACGCTACCTATATCAACTGAGCGGAGAAATGTAGAACCATGGTAAATAGTAACATTGAAATAAAACGCAGCGTTTAATCCGCCGCAGCCACGGAGGCTCGTAATCTTTACGCAACACGTGCGAGGCTCGTGCATCAATATAACCGCCGACACTTGAAACTCGCGCGAATTGCCGTTGTCACTTACTTGAATCCTGTTCTTTCTCAGCATTTCTTCACATCGTCAAAGTTGATTTCCGAATCGAAACTCTTTTTCAGCGCCATCGGGAATCATACTTTCGCAAATCGAAAATACGACCATTTTGCATCAGTAAGTGGAAAGAATCGAATTCCTCTCTATCTTTTCCGGGATTCGATCCTGGAATGGCTTTCCAAATGTCAATTATCGTGGATTCTTCCACGTGCTCCTGTAAACAAACCATAACTTTCTTCATGATTAAATTCTATGACTCTATTTAGTGATTTCCCTGAGAGCTAGTTTTTTTAAAAATATAAACTAAATAAGTTATTGTAGACTTAATTTGATGGTAGTAAGAGTTATTGCTTGATGATTCTTTGACACTTATATATTCTCTATCTCTGCATTTTTTTTGGATTATTTGTTTTACACAGAAGAGTTAGAATGGAAACTTCTGAGGACAAGCAGATACATCGAGTCCATAATTTTGAACTTGTGGAAGGGATGAAGCTTCAGGTAATAGTTCTTCTTGGCAAAGACGCAAAGTTATCAAACAGTTTGTTGATTTCTTTTTATAATTTTTTAAATTTTTTTTTTTTTTTGGTTAGATTAATGTGTCTGGATCTTCAATTGGACGGAACGTGAGAGTTCAATTTCAGCTAAGGAACTGTGCACGGACTTGGATTCTTCATTGGGGTTTTCTTTACCGTGGAAACACGTAAAATAAAGAAATCAAAGACTATTTTCCAATTTATGGTGATTTTTCCTTTAATATGGCTTATTAGTGTATCCATGAAAGATTTTGATATTTATTATATGCTTGTTTAGGAACTGGTTCATCCCTGCTGAGCATCCTAAGCAAGGTGCATTGCAGACACCATTTGTTAAGGTCTATTCTCATTTCAAATTTCATCTTCTTTCAATGGATTTGGAAGTTATTGTATCATAAGTAACTACTGAGTAATGGAATTTCTGTTTGAAATTGTAGAGTGGAGAGATATACTTAGTTACCATTGAGTTGCGGGACCCTAAGATTCACGCCATTGAATTTGTTTTGAAGGATGGCAGTCATGACAGATGGTTGTTGTCTTTCTTTCTCCAGCTTAGTGCTTTTTTTTTTTTTTTTGGGTCATTGGGTGTTTGACGGATTTTGAATCTTATGAATACATTGTCCTGGTGTTTTAGGTTAAGATTAAACCATGGGAATTTTCGAATCGAGATACCTGAGATTGATACAAATACTTGTCTGCAACCCATACCCAAGGATCTAATAGAACTCAGGGCGTATCAGAACTGGGAAAGAAGGGGCAGACCTAACAACTCTCCACAACAGCAGCAGGTGATAATGTTGTTTGCCCATTGCATTTGACTATATATTTCTGTGAAATAGCTTCAAGATAAAAGAGTCTTATACGTTATATGTATATTACTTTCATATCGTGTAAGTTATTCTCCCTACACTGTTTACTAGATCATAAAAAAGCCAATGGCTGGATTAAACTTACAATCAGTTTTAACAACCATTTTGTTAAAGTTCTTTTTTTCACTTTTTCAAAATTTCACTGTTTATATAGTCTTATTTTTCTCAGAATCAGGGAAATCTTTTATGTATCCTCATTAAAAGATTAGCAGTATATCCGCTATAGATATCTTACTCATTTATGTCTCACAACAGTAAATTTTAAAAAACTTCTCTCTCTTTGGCAGGGCTTCCCAGCCCTTGACTTCATACTTACCACTGGCATATCTACATGTACCTGACACCCCTATTTTGTTGTTTGATAGCAATGCATTAGTCTGCAATTGTACAAGTGGGCGAGAATATCATCCTTACCGGTGTTTATGTTTCTTTTAGAAAACTGTTACTTGTGGATGTCTGCCTCCTATTCTTATAGTCTATTAAACTCATAGTGAATTTGTTTTCTCTGTATAGGTAAGGGCGAGAATATCACCCTTACCTGTGTTTATGTTTCTTTTAGAAGGCTGTTACGTGTGGATATATGCCTTCTATTCTTAGAGAGTCAATCAAACTCACGTGAGTTAGTTTTCTTTGATACATTCTTAGAGAAATGCCAGTTAATTTGCACAGACTTCTGCTTCATCTGGACTTATTGCAGAAGATACTAATAATGCTTTGCGAGTGCTCCAGTGTCTCTTTTGAAGGAATTTCTTAATTTGATATTTATACTTCTCTTCATCCTGTAATTTGTTGCAGAAAGATCATAATGATGCTTTGAAAGAGCTCCAACTTCAGCTGTCAAATGGAATTTCCTTGAAAGATTTGCAAAGTAGTCATATGACCGCCAGTACAAAACCAGTGTTCAAGAATAAAGAGCAGATCAGATATGGAGTTCCATCGTATCCCTGCAGAAGACATGATGTTGAAAAGTGGTTGCAAAAGAATTATAAGGGACATGTCAAAACCACCACTTTACCATCATCGAGTTTTGTGGCTCTTGTGGAGAATTCCCTGGGAGCAGATAATGTTATCTCAAGGCAAAGTTATCATATGGGCCATGAAATAGTGGTTAGTATTATTGTGATAGGGAACTTCTGTTTACATAGAAGAAATCAGAGTTGCAGGATAGCTTTTTATGCTTTTCAAAGTGACATTCTTCTACCCTTTTTGCTGAGAACTGTTTTAGTTTATTACTAAGATATCTTGTAAGGTGCAGGTTTGAACTCTGCCACACTTGTTTTCTCAACAAAATTCCAGTTAATTGCTTCTATTTGGCATAGAAATTAAAAAAAAAAAATCCTTGCACTGATTGGCTGCTGCTGAATCTTCAATATCTACAGGTCCTCTCAAAAATCATTAGCAGTGACTATCACATTTTGGTTGCTGTGAACATGAAAGGTGCTGCAATTCTTCACTGGGGTGTATCAAAGTGTTCTCCCGGAGAATGGTTGGTGGGTTCCTTTTTCTTCTGTATTGTAGGACATGCACCATGATCAACAGAAATGATTGAAAATAAAAATTGTTTAGAGATTACTGGTATATAGGTATTAATTTTACCTAGTCGTCATTCCTTGTTCACCAATTGCAGTCCCCCCCTCCTGATATGTTACCGGAAAAGTCAAAAATGGTTGCCGGAGCATGTCAGACTTATTTTACAGAGATAGCAACTGCAAGAGGATCCTTTCAGGTAATGTGCTAGGTGAACTCTGTATTTCTTTTCTTTTGAATTATTATAAAACTGTTCATTGGTATTAACTTATCCCCTCATCTCCCCATGCTGACACACAACAAATACAAAAGATGGTAGATATTAATTTGCAGAAGAGGAAATTTGTTGGTATTCAGTTTGTGATTTGGTCGGGTGGTTCTTGGATAAAAAACAATGGGGAAAACTTCTTTGTGGGCTTGCTTCCAATGGATCCAAAGGACAAGGTAATTTTCATTCACTCTTCTTTAATTCTTATTTCCTTATGCCTTTGTTAATGAGCTTCCAGAAATTTTTAGTTTTTACATGGTTCAGTTTGTTTATTATCTGATTAATGAATATAGAATGTTCCTATAAAGTTCAGAAGCCAAACGTTTTCACATGAATCTAATCGTGAAATGCTACATCTTAACATAACATTTTTGGACTATGTATCTTGATTACCGTCCATGCCTATCTCTGTACACGCACATTTTTTTTTTTTCATCTCCAATCCTCTACTTTGGTTGATCAGTACATTTAAGTGCCATATAACCATGAAGTTAGATAGAAGAGTTTGTTCTTTTGCTTTGTTGGTCTCAGATGTCATACTTTAGAAAAATCTTTTATGTGATGGATTGTATTTGCATTAGTCTCATTTACAAAGGGTTTGATTGTGTTACATACATCTATCTTGCTAAACCACTGACACTAAAAGCTTAATTTTACAAAAAAAGGCTTAAGAATGGTATTTAAGTCTATCATTCTCACACCCAAAGATTGATACTCTAGAGTTCTTCAGTTGGACCATTCTGATGGTACAGGGCAACTGAAAAATATATATCCATTTGATGTATTTGATGCCAAATTGAACATTCTTGGATGTAGGACCTTCCAAGTCAGAGGCACCATTACTATATTGACTTTGACCAATTTACTCATGACAATGAAGTAATAATTCTCAATTTGCTTGTCTCGATGACATGATGAATCTTATATGAAATATTTTCTTAAATTTTCCCATGAATGGGGACATAGGTATACCCCTTTCAAATGACAAAAGGCAGCATAAACTCTGATGGAAGTTGCTCATTTTTGTCTTTTTGATTGTCTGATTGAATATTCACAGCTTAAGTATACTGAAGCGTTATTATTTTCTTTTACTCTACTATTTATCTAGTTGAATGTTTTCCTATTGTTCTATTGCTTTTGAACTTCTAACCAATGACACGGTACTCTAGTATTTGCTCTCTTTTTGTTGAGTTGTTAATGCAAAATATGACATGCAAAATTGAAGAACTTTGTATCTAAGGTTGATGGGGACGACAAAGTTAAATGGTTACTGGATGAAATATCTTGCAGAGAAAAAGAGGCTGAGAGGTCATTAATGCACAGGTAACTTCTATATGTGAAACTAAGGACTTTGTAATTAAGTTGATGTGTACTTGATTTGAGTGTGTGAAATCACTGTATTATTCATAGTACCTCTGTGTTTTACTTACATGGGCTCCAGAACTCTGTAACAAGGCAATGTTAGAGTTTGCAGCATAAGCAAACAATATTTGTTCTGGCCTTCCTTAAAATGATTTGATCACCAGATGTTCTTGCTTATATGCTTAACTCTCACAGGTTCAACATTGCGGCTGAGTTGACTGAACGATGTAAAGGTGAAGGGGAGCTAGGGCTTATTGCTATAATGGTCTGGATGAGGTTCATGGCATGCAGGCATCTGACGTGGAACAAGAATTATAATGTAAAACCTCGGTAAAATACATACTTTTCTATTGTTTTAATCAACAACTCCTTGGATACATACTTTTCTATTGCTTTTCCTTGGATACATACTTTTCTATTGTTTTAATAAACAACTCTTTGGATATATCTGGACTTGTGCAGTCTACTTCACATCCTTGTCTGGATATGCATTCTAATTTGTGAACTTGTCAGAATTGATTTGTCCTACTTCTTTCAAGGTTCTGCTAAAATCATTATTTGTCCATTAGATCTTCGCCAACGGGGGATTCTGCTTCTTTCAAGGTTCTGCATAAATGCATTCTTTCTCCATTAGATCTGCACCAAAAGGGGCTTCTACCCGATAACTTGGCCACCATTTCTACTTTCCTTGATTACACAAATTTTTTGATAAATAACTTCTACTTGCAGATTTTGGTGAAGTTATTTGAAGACTGATTGTACCCAATTATTCCAATAGATAATGTGTTTTCTTGAAAAGGAAAACAATGGTATCAAGCCGAACTGGTTCTTAGGTCTTTTATGTCATGCTAGTTGAGATTTTCAGCCAAAATACTTGGGAATATTAGTCAATTCAATCATGTAATCTTCCCCTTCCTAGATAAACTATAAGATTGTGAATCATGTTTGGTCCTTATCATTTCATATTATTGCTCTTGTCAATGTGTCAATCTAGCGCTAACCTCCATCTTATGCTTCTTGGTTTTCAATGAAACATCTGAGTTTTTACAATATGATGGGGCTGGCTTAGGTATGATAATTATCTTTGACTACCAAGTTGGTACGTATACAGCATATTGATTCACTTTCATATTTGTGCTTTATCTGCAGTGAGATAAGTGAAGCTCAAGATAGATTTACCAATTTATTGCAAAATATCTATTCGAGCCAGCCAAATGATCGAGAAATCGTGAGGCTGATCATGGCATTTGTTGGTCGTGGAGGTCAAGGCGATGTTGGGCAGAGAATTCGTGATGAAATACTTGTGATTCAGGTATTTTCAAAAAATATCTTGCATGATTAGTTTTGTTTGTCATTAGCCTTGGAGAAGTAATTCTTCTGTGATTTGTCACTATCAGAGAAATAATGACTGCAAGACTGGCATGATGGAGGAGTGGCACCAGAAGTTGCACAATAACACTAGCCCAGATGACATTATTATTTGTGAGGTAAATGGAATAGCAGAATCATGTTAAAAGCATATGTAATTTTAACATTGGTCCAGTTTAAAGACCAAGGCATCTCAATTTGGATAAGAAATGATTATAATGTTATTCACATGGAAATTAAATTGTCTATATATATTACGTTTATAATACGAATTAGGTATACTTAAAAATGTCCTTCAAATATAAAATGTACATATTTGATGATTATAAAACATTTTTGGGCTAATATTTTAGTCCCCTTGAGCTATGGTTATTTCTTACCGGCATTGAGTCAAGTTGTGCTAACTTGTAAAATAATTGAGATAAATTAAGTTGACCGTACTGGCTAGAAGAGAGCAGTTCTGATAACTAAATACAGAGTCATTATTGAATTTCAATCATTTAATTTTTTTTCCTTTTATAACAGGCACTCTTAAACTACATAAGATGCGGTTTTAAAATTGATGCTTATTGGCAAACTTTAAATTGTCATGGTCTTTCAAAACAAAAGCTCGCAAGTTATGATCGTCCAATTGTGTCAGAGCCTCGGTTCAGGGCTGATGCTAAAGAGAGTCTCACCCGTGACCTGACAATGTATTTGAAGACGCTAAAGGTACGCTCATACTCTTAAAGCTGCTTATCACATTTTCTTGTCTTTGCATGTGAGTGATGGATGTAGCAATTTGTATTGGCTTTTTGCAAGCCTTTCTGCAGGTTCTTCCTAGATTTGTGGGTAACTTGTTCCCCTTTTGTAAATCTCTTTATTTCTCTAGTTTTCCTTTGTTTCCTGCTAAAAGGCAGTATATAGGAATAGGCCAACTAATATGAGGGCACTATGTTCTTGCTGAAGTGCCCCTTTTTTTTGAGCTTGCTGCCTCTAAATGAAATACAAGGAATTGTTTTGAGGGGAACAAAGCAGAAGTTATATTGATATTTAATGTTAATTTGCACAATCATATGGGATCTTTTACTAAATTTTAATCTTTCTTTTGGATTTACCCTTCAGAAATCCTTGGACTTGAGTCAGTAACTGGGTCTAATTATTTTGTAACTCTATTTCTTGGAGATCACTTTATTTAGTGATTTCCAACAGATTTGGCATTTGTCAAGGCAACACAGCTAGTTAACTTTCTCTTTCTTAATTTTCTCTCAATTATAGCTTGTAAATTCTAGATTTTTCATCTTTATCTTATGATGTAAATTGGAATGCCTTTGCTTTTTTTATTTTCATTTTTTGATTTACTCGATGGCCATGCCACAGGCTGTTCATTCAGGTGCTGACCTTGAATCTGCTATAGAAACTTGTTACAAGGTAATCATTGTGATGCTAATTAAGGCACCATTTTAATGGTCCAGCCTCCTTTTTCTTTTCTATAATCACTCAATTTTAGTTGTTGATAATTTAGATAACCTTTTACCTTTTGGGATATCAGGGTCATAATTCTGTCATCTCTGATTCGTTTGGCAGTTTATCTTCAAAATTACGGGTGATTATTTGTTTCTTGCATTTCAAATCAATTTATGTATTGAAAATTTGTTTGTATTATTGTTGGTACATTGGGTTATATTTACTTTCTGTACATATATAGGCATGTCCTTGGGAGTTCTATTCAGTATCCTTAGATCTCAGAAATTGTGGATGGAATAACTTTGTGTATTACTATTGTCATATGATAGGAGTGCCTGACGTTTATCAAAGCACATATTCATGACGAGAGCATCAATCAACTGATGGAGGTCACATTTTAAGCAATTTTAGAATTTATGATTTTTTTTTTAATTAAATGAAAAGGAATTCCTTAATACTGTTTGAAATTACATCTGCAGAAATTAGTAGACTCCCGCATTGAGCTTCACCCTGTTTTGGGTACGGCTCGTGGTAGAGCAAAAGACTTACTGTTCCTCGATATTTCTTTGGCTTCAGCTATCAAAACAACGATGGAGAGGGGGCTCAAAGATTTAAACTTCAGTCACCCTCCGGTATATAATTTCATTTAGACAAGAACACCTGAATATATAGCTGAATGAGTTCGTTTTCAGTATGGTGTACTTATGCCACAACTTTTGTTTCTTCTTCTTTTTGTGGTTGGACACAGGAAATCATGTTCTTCATTTCCCTGTTGCTTGAAAGTTTATGCCTATCAGTGGTCAACAATGAAGACCTAATTTATTGTACAAAAGTATATCTTTCATTGAGCCTAGAGGCTTTTTAGTCTTTTGTCATTGATTTTGTCGACTCTGGATTTGATCTTCATATACTTAGTTACTGGAGGTTTAGTTTTGAAGTTCTTCCATCTCTTGACCTAAATTCTTAATGAAGTTTCTGCACTGTTGGTGTTATGTTGCTGTGAAGGACTGGTACCATGTCTCTGAATCATACATAACCAATGATGCTCAGTGGGCACTGCAAGCAAAGGCTATTCTTGATCGGTTGCAGCTAGTACTTGCTGAAAGGTCACAGACTTATCAGAAAAAGTTCCAGCCAAGTGTTAAATATCTTGGTTGTCTGCTTGGTGTAGAGAAATATGCGGTACGTAATTATTCATCTTTGACGGTATCTAGCATAATGAAACTCAGGTGATAGCAAGGTTCCTGTTTCAATATTTTCTAAGAAGTCATCATATTGATTGGTTTGTTTATTTAACATTTTTGGATCTGCCATTAGATTGACAATTTTACAGAGGAGTTGGTCAGAGCACAATCAGAGGCTGTTCTGTCGATACTCATTAACCGTTTTGAACCTGTCCTACGCAAAGTTGCAAATTTGGGCTGGTAATTGTTGATTCCATTTGTTGTATGCTGTGCTACCAGTGGAGTTGCTTTCAGCTGAGTAATTATAGTATCAATTTCAGCGTAGCAAATTATTTGCTCAATAGCTTCTAAGTTTAGAAATCCTATGGAGTTAGTCTAATGATTATGCCTTTGGATTACTTCGTCAATCACAAGTCTGAAATTTGGTTTGTCAGGGCTGTCTACTCGGAAAAATGTAATGAAATCCTCCTTCCAAAAGATAGTATGGTTGGCAGGGGGGCCAAGCTTCTAACTCTAGGTTAATAAGGGGATTTTTGGGTTATGAAAAAAATAAAAGAAAAAAGAAAAAGGAAAAGAAACCTTTTGAGTTGACACTTTTTTTTTTTTTTTAATTTTGTCATTTTTTGTCTATTCAAGGATTGAAACTTTAAAAATGTTCTAAGAGTTTGTGTCTGGCAGTTGGCAGGTCATCAGCCCTGTAGAAGTGTGTGGTTTCATTACTTCTGTCAATGAGTTAATTACTTTACAGAACAAAGTTTACAGAAGACCTACCATCATCATTGCAAGCAGAATAACTGGAGAAGAAGAAATCCCAGTTGGAGTTGTTGCTGTGTTGACACCTGATATGCCAGATGTTCTATCTCACGTCTCTATTAGAGCAAGAAATAATAAGGCACATTCCTTTTGAGTTTCTTTTTTAATTAAAGTGGAAATTTTCATTACTTATGAAACTGAAAGCTTGCCTAAGTGATCAGCTTAAGCAAACCAACCCAGACGGTTAACTAAGCTATATACCCTGCAGGTTTGCTTTGCCACATGCTTCGATCAGAATATTCTTAGAAATCTCAGGTTGAAGGAAGGAAAAGCTGTATCCATTCGACTGAAGTCCACAAATTTGATCATTAGGTAGGCCATTCAAGTCACTGTCATTTAGTAATCTTGTATGGTACTTACCGGACAACTTCTCTGATTTTGTTTACTTGCAGTGACATAAGTAGCTCCAACCTGTCTCTCAGTTCCTCTGCACTTCCATCCATTCCCCGAGGAATCACCTTTAAAAGGAAGATTTTTCGTGGCAAATATGCTGTTTCAGTTGAGGATTTCACTCCTGATATGGTAAGCTCATTATCTATTAATCCTTTTTTTTTAAGAATTATCTATTAATGTCATATTTTGGTCTAATAGAATACCCGATAAACATTTTTCTTATCTACCTACCTTATTCGGGTGTATTTTCTTATATAGTTAGTTGATAGTGTTAATTCATTGGGAAGGCATGCTGAAAAACTGTGGGACAAAGTTCGTTTTCTTACTTCGCTTTGGGCTTCAGTTACTAAAGAGTTTCAAAATTCATCCTTTTTCTTCATACATCTAAACTGGGATGAGGCTTTGAGATAGGAAGTTATAACTGATTTTAACCTTGTATAAGGGTGATTGGGTATACTTTTGTATAACACAAATAGTGTTATTCTTCGTTTTCTGAGTGGACAGCTGGTCCACTAACTGCTTTTACATCTTCTTTATTAACACATTCTTCAGTTTCTTATCCAACCAAAAAAAAAAACATTCATTGGGAAGGCATTGAAGGAAAATCTAGGGTATTATACACTGCCTCTTGGTCCTTACAGCCCTTTTTTGTATTTAGATTGCATGTAAATTCACATATGCTTGATCTAAAGTCCAGAGCGATATATAGCTCAACCAACTATTTTTGCTCTACGTTCAATAACTTCAGTTCATTGTGTAAGCCCAGAAAAGTGGAGCATAAGTAAGTGATTTTAATAATATTTTATTAGGTTGGTGCAAAATCTTGCAATATTAAATTTTTACGAGAAAGGGTTCCTTCGTGGATTAAGATACCTACATCGGTAGCCATACCATTTGGAGCCTTTGAGACTGTTCTATCAGAGAATATCAACAAGGTACTTTCTCTTTTCCAAGAGGATTAGTTCTCTTCATAGTCCTTTAATGTTCTTGCACAACTAAGCTTTTATGTACAGGACATAGCAAACAAGATATCTCGCCTTTACAAATTTATAAATGGTGGGGACCTTTCAAAACTCCAAGAAATACAAGAAGCTGTTCTGCAAATGAGTGCTCCATTATCCTTGGTAATTCTAAATGATCGCTGCATGTAGTCCTGACAACTTACTAGATGCATCTTTCTACTATCATTTGATAGCTTGTTCACTGTTAAATGTTTACAAACTGTTATCTGCATGTTTATAGAGTTCTTATGGTACTTATAGAAGTCTCATAATCAAAAAGCTCAACTTAATTACACTGATTTATTAAGAAAGATATAGGAAAGTGAATATTAGAGAAAAGAACAGTACATTGATTTTGTGTTTGCTAGTTTCTGCTTCACATCTTACAAACAGATATTGATCAGTTGGTTGCAACCGTTGACAGATATTATATCGTGCTATTGTTTTGATGAGATCAGTACTTTTTTGTAGAGGTCTTTGAGGAAAACAGTGTCTCCTTTTGACTTCAGTTATGTAATGTTGGGTAGATTTTGTGCAAACTTGTATGTTCTCACATTATTAAGAACCTGTGTTCCAACCTTTTTTTAGATATATGAACTGAAGAACAAAATGAGAAGTTCAGGAATGCCCTGGCCTGGTGATGAAGGATGGAATCTTGCTTGGCAATCTATAAAGAAGGTACTGAAGTTTAAAAGTGCTCATTTTTCATACCATAATTTGGATGATATGTATCAATCCTAGTATTGGCTGGGAGTCATCAGTCTTTTTCTTTTTCTTCAACTTCTAACATTTGAAGTCAACTTTCAATAGAACAATTGGTATAGGCATGTTCAATAATGTAAACCCCATGCCCACAACCAATGCAATTTTGTAAAGACATTACATCTTTTCTTTTCTTTGCAGGTTTGGGCTTCAAAGTGGAATGAAAGAGCGTTCATTAGTTGTAGGAAAGCTAACTTAAATCATGACAATCTTTGCATGGCTGTACTGATTCAAGAAACTATATGTGGAGATTATGCTTTTGTTATTCACACGAAGAATCCTTTATCAGGGGATAACTCGGAGATATTTACTGAGGTAAACTTGCCTATTTTATTCTAAATGTTTAGAGTGGCATGAATTTTATTTCTCTCTCTGTGTAAAAACAGATTGTGAAGGGCCTTGGAGAGACATTGGTGGGTGCCTATCCTGGAAGAGCTATGAGCTTTGTTACCAAAAAGAACAATCTAAAATCTCCTATTGTAAGCACAATTTCTCTTCAATTCCTTATCTTTTTAAGGACGTATTGTTTATCTAAATGAACATGTTGAATCACTCTAAAATTGCGTTATTTTTTCCCTAGTTTTGTACTTTATTAAATCCATATATTAAGCAAAAGCTCGTTCATATACCAACTACGCCGTATGAATCTCTTCAGGTCACTTGTTATCCAAGCAAACTTATTGGCTTATATGGCAAGCCATCAATAATATTCAGATCAGACTCTAATGGTGAGGACCTTGAAAAATATGCAGGTGCCGGGCTCTACGACAGGTTGGTAGCAAACCTCAATATTAGTTTTCTGTGAAAACAATGTTGGTGATTTTTTTATTCTTCCGAAATTCTACCTCAGGACTTCTTGTACGTTGCAAGTCACAAGTTTATAGTTACTCGGACAAACTTGCTTGTACAATAGATGCGAAACTGAAACGTAAAACTTTAGAAAAATATAATGAACAACCTAAGAAATACAGTGAAAATCTTCTAATCGTTGTAACATACAACAGCGTACGGGAGTAGTTCGAACTCTTTTTTTTCCCCTTTATTATTCTTTTTTGTTATTAGGATGCACAAATGGATTTTTCTTATGATCTCGCATTACATATTCTTCTCCTTCCAGTGATGTTGTCTGATGTGCAAAAATTAATTGCAGCGTAATAATGAATGACCCGGAGAAAGTGGTTTTGGACTACTCCAGAGACCCGATAGTGGGCGACAAATCTTTCCAGACATCAGTTTTTTCAAAAATTGCAGAGACAGGTAAAATCATTGAAAGCCTTTATGGATACCCCCAAGATATTGAAGGCGTGCTCAAAGATGGTTTGATATATGTGGTTCAAGCAAGACCACAAATGTAGAACATTAATCAATAATTAATAATATGCGTGCATGTAACTTAAATCCTTGTGTAACATTTTTCATGGATGAAATAAGGCCGGGCACTTCCATACAATTGGCGGCCTGAGCCACATGTATCTGGATTTGAGATAAAATAAAATCCATAGGTTCACCCCTCTTAATAACCACAAACGTCAAAAGAAAAATTGTGATAAGCACAACATCACTCTGTACATCACTTAATGGAATTTCATCATAACTTTTTACGGAATGAAAAATGAATCCTAAAAAAGTAAATCGAGCTCATTTGAAATGAAAAAAAACATAGCCATCAGTCGTCATCCTCACCAGCCGTCTAAAAATAGTACCGTGCGTAGAATTTGGTACACAAAATGAAACACCAAAAGGGGCTTGTGTCAAGATCTTTTTGCATCTGAAACAAAAGCTTGAAACCTGAGCAGTCTTTTAAGGTACTAAAATTAAAAAATAAACAACAATTTGCCTTACCAGAACAGAAAAAACTTTAGACGTTAGCAGGGCAGTATAGCTATTTGAATAAGAAGACTAATGAACAAACATAAAAATAACAAGAAAAATACAAGTGCGAGCTATAAACAAAAATCTAATAAAATATCGAAAAGAAGAGCTTTAAAAATTTAAAGATTTAACGAAAACAAAAGTGAAGCGAAGCGAAGCAAGGGAAGAAGTCGATCGAAATGGGACGGATGATGTAGTTATACTATAAAGAGATAGAAAAGAGAAGGAGGAAGTGAAGGAAATCAAAGGAATGGGTGGCATAGGTAAGAAAGGAAGTATATATTTTCTTTTTCTCCTTCTCTTGCCCATGCACCCATTCCCGAAATTTCCCCTCTTCTTCTTCTCTGTTCTCTCTTTCCTTCTTCTTTGGAGTTCAAGGCCGCCTCCATATTTTTCAGAGATGAGAGGTTCCTTTCCCTTTTATAGTAGAATTTGGAGGACTAGGGTTTCACTCCCACTCCCAGAGCAGTAGAGCACCACAACCCACGCCACGCGGCTAATAGCTAGCTTTTTCTTTTTCTTTTTCTTCTTTTGAAAAAAAACCCCGATCGTTGCAAGTTGTGATGTGTCGTGTTTTAACCTCTTTCTTAAATATTAAAAATTTATGGGCCTTGGGTTAGCTTTCGCTAAATAAAAATTTTAATTTATTTTTATTGTTTGGATGGCTATAATAAAATATATTTTTTAATGAAATTTTTTTTGAAGTGTTTGAATGATTATTTGAAAAAGATTTTTTAATCATTATAAAATTATTAATATCTTTAAATATTTGAGTCTAACAAATACTTATTAAATTTAAAAATTAATGACAAATAAAATAATTATTTGATTGATCTAGTTAATTTTTTATAAATTAAAGTATCATTTTTCTTTATAAAAGAAGAAGAACAAAAATAACTATATTAAGTTTATCTAAGTATAAGTTCCTTAGCAATATTTTCACAAACTACTCCTATTAAAGTACCGTTTTAAAAAAATTAAAAATAAGATGCAAATCAAAACATGAGATTATAATATATATATATATATATATATATATAACTTGAAAGAATATTGGTGTGGTGATTGTGATCCTTCTGTTGTTTTTTTCTTCTTTTGTTTGGTTGAACAATGAAGAGGCAAAACAAGAAAAATACGTAAGAAATATGGTTCAAGGGTTTGGATATTGATGTAATATTTTTTATTCCTTTATTAATTTAAAATTAGTTTAGGAATTATGAAAAATGTAATAAATGAGAAAATAACTTCTCAAAAGATTTTTTTTAATTCTGACTTCTTCCAAAAGACTTTTTTTTTTTTTAATTCTAAAAACCAAAAAAAAAATTTAATTAAGCTAATCTAAACAGACACTATGAAGGTTGGGCCGACAAGAAGAGACCACAGTGTTGTTAAAGAAAAAGGAAAAATGTTCACTCAATTTTCTTTTCTTTTTTTCTTTTGTTTTCTATCATAAAAGGGAAAAAAAAGAGATAAAATCTAAATTATTTTTTACCCTTCAAAATTATAATCAATTAAATAAAACTACTTTAAGATCACATGCCAATCAAATAACTATTACAGTTTCTTGACGTTCGAGGATATCACAAGTAGAAATGATAGAATATTATACTTTTAATTCGAAGAGACATCTTATAATTCATCTGACTGATACATCAAATGTCCAAGTTCAATGATCATCGTTCATCAGCATGAAGAATAATGTTACTACACTTGCTAATGTAATGATGATTGAACATATAGTGTAACCCAAAACTGATGATAATTGAATCGAATGGGACTATTGGTACCCCTCTAAATACCTTTTAAAATTTTTTTAATTATTTTATAATTTTAATATTTATTAAAATTATATAATACGATAATTTTTAATTAAAATTCTACTCAAAATTTAAATAATTTTTTCTTTAAAAAAATTTAACATTTTAAAAATTAAAAAGTTTATTGATTTTTTTTTTTAATTTTTGAGTGAAGAATTTACCACTGGTGATTGCAATAGAGAAAAAAAAATCAGTTATTTTTTTCTTTTGATTGGAAAGAATTTTATTGTTGAAATGAGATTTAATAATAAAAATAATTAAAAATTAGATAATAGAATTTACTTTAATAAATTTTAATTAAAAATATTTTTCATTAATAGAGGTGTTAAAAAATTTATAATTTTTTAAAATATTTTAATGGGAGTTAATAAAGAACAAGCGTGTTAAAACGATATTTAGAGAGGTGCCAATAGAAGCACTCAATTGAAAATGTGGAAAACTAAAGTAAAATATTGACTCTTTTTCTTTTTTCTGTACACAATATTTATCATAGCTGCTACAAATCCAGTAACTATCTATGCTCAGGGTTATAGATTGCCGTCGATTACATGAATAATTAATTAAAAAAAATGCTTGCCGTCTCCTTTTAGGAAAATTGAATTTCTGCTCGATTATATTTGCTCAAAGGGACATATAATATTAGTATCGCGTTTGTTAACATATTTTCACGTTACCACCGTGTCCCCTTTCATGGGCTGGTGAAAGAGCAACTGGGCTTTGGCCTTTATATGAACAAGTGGACACCCTTTTGTTTAGACAATGCAAAAGTGGAATTTACGTTTTAATAGTCGCCTCGTGAAATAAAACGTATTAACCCGTACATTCATTTTGGGGAAAAAAAATTTGGATCAGATGATCTCTTGGTATGAACACTTATGATCTTTTTTAGATCTTATGCCACACATGTTTTAGTATTTTTTAATTTATTAACCACTAATTATATTAAAAAATTTAATCTCAGATCAGAAGAGAATCTGGTTAAAAAATTTTAGAATCTCAGCTTGTATGTTAATCAATGAGTTGGTTATTTATTGTTAGATAATATAATAGTAATTTAACTGGTTATAAAATTCATCGTGAGTGAAGCAAAAGCAAAGCAAATGGTTAGGACTTAAAAGGCAAAACTGGATCTGGAAACCCAAATATTAGGAAGTTTTTCAATTAGATTTGACAAACCAAACACGGCTACAAAAGCCTACAAGCTGTTTTAACATATAGTTGACCAAGAAGTAAACTATTAACTTATAAAAACACTTTCAGAATCTATCACTGAAAATCACAGATGTAGGGAGGAGGAATATGAAACATTAAGATGTCATGTCGTCTGCATATTTATAAATGAAATGTCATGTCGTTGCCATAAAACATTATAAACGACGCGCCATCAAGGATATCTCATCGAACCCTGTCTTTTACATCTCCCCGCCATGACTGATGTTAAAACCCAGCCACGAAGGGGATCCATAGCCAAATTGTAACAAACAAGATTGATTAATTAATAAAAAAAAGAAGAAGAAGCTTGATATGAAAACGATAGAAGGAAAAATGATGACGTCATCCCCCACAAAATAAATAGAAAGAAGAGATACCTTACCAGAAATTGAACTGAAGAAATCAAGCACGGTTCCTAAAGTCGACGAAGAGATGATAAAGAGAGGAAGGAACTGCAGGAAATCATAGGAATGGGAGGCATAGGGAAGAAATTGAATTTGTAATTTTCTTTCTCAATTGAAAAAGAAAAGAAAAATTATACGTTTTCTTCACTTCTTACCCCACGCTCCCACTCCCAAAACTTCCTCGCTTCAATCTTCCTCTCCTCCTCCTCTGTTTCTAGATTCACAACACAACTATGCAAGGAAAAGTGTTGTAAATGCCCTCCGGTAAAAGTAAGCAAAGATGCAGCTTGCAAAAGCAAAGTGATTAATAATTAAAAAATTTTAAAAAAAAAGCCTGCCGTTTTGAAAGTGTTTAACTTTATTGGAAATGCAAGGAATCATTTATTGGAATGAACACCCGTTTGGACGGTAGTGATTAGAGTCTGATGCGGCCAGTGCGGGGTCTGTGCTGTCACATGCATGTGTCTGCCTTTTAAAATACGACAAAGAATAAAAAATTTGAACGAAGAAAAGAATCCGAAGCAGGAGATTTGCCCGTGCGTCCTCATCAGCATCAATGACCTTTTCGTTGTGTGAAGTGTGAACACGTAGATTTATGTCGAGGGTTGGGTTGGTTGCCTGCACACGAATCTATCTTGTGGTCGCAACTACGTGGACGGTCCGAAAGGGAAAGAGAGGGCTTCGGTCTAAACTCTAATGCGCTCAGCTTGAAATTTTGGGAAGAAAAGTAGAATAAGTCCGATTGTTGAAGAGTTGAACAACTAAAAAGGCTTCAATAAATTGAAAATGATAATAGAGAGTACGACTTTGGGAGAGTTTGGTTTGGTTTTGGAGAGCTTGACTGCTAGAGAGCACAGTTGTTGGAACGTAATTATTCTTTTTTGATAAAAAGGTCTTCCTTTTAAGCATTCAACTAGTTGTTGGAACGTAATTATTGAAAGCGAATAAATAAGTCCAATTACTCGAACCCAATTATTGAAATTTTAAGCATATAAGCTCAGTTGTTGAAAGTCTCACACTTCGCATTATAATGAATGTTCTCTATGAGAAGTGTTCTAGTTAATAGTAAAAAAAAAAAAAACCTTCATTATATTAATTATTTAATAGTAAAAGTTATAAAAATTATTTTCTTTGCCAAATCGCTAAATTCTTCGTATCTCAATTATTATAACCCTACTTATTAATTTCTAAATAAACTAAATTCAGCATCAACATATCTAAAATTCGTGGTGGTCATAATTATTTTTAACATGTTTTTCCCTGATTTCTTTCGAGTTTTTAAATGGGTAATTTTTAAAAACCTCCCCTGAAGTTTGGGTTTGTTGTAAGTAGATGACGAGAATTTATTTATTTGTCAAACATCCTCTACCGTTAGTTTGATTGCCTCCCTCTCTTTCCCCCTTCATTTTTCCCCTCTCTTTCTTATTCCCCCTCCCTATTCCTATTTCCTCGCCCTCTTTTTCCTCTATTCTGCACATTTCGTTTTTTCTTCCCTCTTCTCCCCCCTTTCCCCTCTCTTTTTCTTTCTCCTCCTCCT
>NW_006262688.1:28623785-28722437 GCF_000493195.1 Citrus x clementina
GGACTGTGCAAAGACAATATTACCCTTAACAATAGTTTGTAGACGGAAATAACTAAAAAAAAAAAATCAAAATTGTTGGCTATTTTACCCTCTTTAAATTATTGATATTTTCTTAAAGTTCCTACAAAAAAGATAAAATTAAAAACTTAAAAAATCCTCTTTAAATTATTGATATTTCCTTAAAGTTCCTACAAGAAAGATAAAATTAAAAACTTGAAAATGAAATAGTCATAATCTTGACCTATGATATTGTAAATCTTTGGAATTGACAAGGATAAAATTGTCAAAAAATAGGGTTTGTGCTTTTTGCGCCAACAATTTTAGTTTTTTTTTTAGTTATGTCAGTCTACAAACTATTGTTAAGGGCAATATTGTCTTTGCACAGTCAACTAACGGTCAATGTTAAAATTAACTGACGGTAGGGGGTTTTTTATAAATAAACAAATTCTCGACATCTACTTGCAACAAGCCCAAACCTCAGGGGAGGTTTTTAAAAATTAACCGTTTTTAAATCCTTTTCAAAGACAAAACTATTTTGTTTTGAATACTAAAAGTTGTCAAAGATCCATCAATCCCCTATTGAAAAGTCGCGTAAAGTATGATTTGCATTTTGAAAAAATAAATGCATATCTCTCATGGAGATTTGTTTGTCGTCTACAATAGAGGTGGGCAATGGGTCGGACGGCACGAGGCACGACACGGCACGAGCACGTTTGGATAAAGCACGCAGCACGGCACGACACGCACGTGGGCCGTGCCGAGCTTAGATTTTAGGTACGTGGGCCTTAAAAGCACGGCACGCGAAAAAGCACGCAATAAGCACGTTTCATTTTTAATGAAAGTAAACTTAAAATTTTATAATTTTATAAATAACTTGAAATTGAATCTTTTAATATATTTTATTAGCTCAAGTTTTTTAAATTTATTTAATTATTAGTTTGAAAAAAATTATAATTGATTTATGTTTATAATTTATTAAATAAATAATTGATATCATGATTTTAATAAATAAAATTATAAATATCATGATTCTATAAATATGTATTAATATTATTATAAACTGTGATATATGACTTTACGTAATTCTAAGTTAACAATTAAGTTAACTTTTAAAAAAAATTATTATTATTATTGTTGTTAAGTATTAAAAAAGAATTCTAATATCATAGAGTCAAACTTAACAACTAACATTACATTCTCTTATTATTATTAATTTATTATTATTGAATATGGACTTGAATTTTAAATTTGTTATTCTATTAAATTTAAATAAAGCCACATGGATCCAAAAAAAGTACATAAGATTGAAAAAAAATAAGACAACAACTTGACATGCGCTTTTAAAAAAATAAAAAAGGAAAAAAGCTTAGTGGACTATTTTTCCTAGGCACGGCACGGCACGAGTGTGAACGAGCACGAGCATGTGTGGGCACGGCACGTTTGCCGAGCTGGCATGACACGAGCACGAGCACGCGTGGGCTTCCTTTGATTGGCCTGGGTCAGCACGGCACGGCCCGTTGGCCATCTCTAGTCTACAAATCATCTGCTAATGAAATTATCACCCTAATAAATATCCTTTACAAGTTACTATTGATGCCGAAATCCGATTGAGTTGGTTAGTGACTCACTCCTAGATTCCTGCATCAGCATTAATTTTTTTTTGTGGTGAAACGGCTTGCCAATCATCAAGGATGTCCTGTGATGGCCAATTAATAATCTGCAAATACTTTAGATTTTTCAGGACTTTTTTAAGCATCGAGAATTATCGTACCATCTTCAATGCATTGACGTTATTGGGTTGAATACGTTACTTGAATCATGCGTTAGTGTGCCTGTTACAGAGTAGTTCTTAAGCAGCAATTATAGCAGTTGGGCGTGCGTGGACATTATGCCCAACTTTTCGAAAGGAACTCGTCAATTAAACTTAATTAGGGTCTTTAAACCGACCTAGTTCTGGTCTCCTCAAACCTATCTGCTCGAAGTCACTAAAATTACCTCCTAGTGGAGAAGACCAGCTCAAGGTCACCAGAATTACCACCTGGTCGAGATGGTCTGCACATTCATTTTCTCACTTTTACTTGGAGAACATGGTCATCCTATTTAATTTCCTAAACAACAATCCTCCAGTTTCTAGTGTTGAGAGTGAAACAAATCAAGACTGAAAACTCTAAAGTTCATAGTTTTACAAACTTAAAACTTTAAACAACTTATTTTGCTTTCTCTGCTGACCATGCCATCGGTGAGCAGGTTTCGTCAGTTGAAAGTTTTATGCATTGCCTAGAGGAAGTTTCAAGGCTTTTAACCTTTAACTGACTTAAGCAATTTTAAATTACTCTTATCAGTTTAAGGTCTTATGTCTTATCTAGAATAAGCTTTAAAACTTCTAACCTTATACTGACTTAAGTAACATTAAACAACTCTTGTCAGTTTAAGGTTTTATGTTTTACTTAAAATATATTTTAAAGTTTTAACCTTTTATTGATTTTCTTTACTTTTTTTAATGCCTTGTAAAATATTAATAAATTTTATCTATAAACTTTGCTGGTCTTCTCAATGCTAGCCTACAACTCCCATTTCATAATTTGCTTTCACATTGAGCAACTTTCAAGAAATTAAGTTAATTAAGTTATACCATCAGCCCAAATATGAGCACAATCAATTTAATGAATATAAGTTATCCTCATCTCACATAGCAAGACTTAGAGAAATAATTAAATTTTCGTGGAAAATTTGCATGTAAATCAAAATATAACTTCTGACCTGTTCTGATTCCTGCAAACATGTGCTTTGAAAGTACTGTCGTATGAGCTTTTTGCTTCAAACCCTTAAATATGGATCTTTGGTGGGTGTTTTTCATTCAAACTATGAACTTCATTCTGCTCTATTGTCATGATATACTTCCCTTGCAACTTTTGAGTTTGCTTTAATTGTCAATTTACTATTTTTTCCAATTTTGTTTCTGTTACTGCTTTAGCTTCTATTTGTCAACCTTGCCTCTAGCTTACTCAAGATGTCTTTTGGGAGGCTTAAGAAGACATTTCTATGATTTGTAACTCATAAAAAATATGAGTAGAGAAACAACAAAACTCATTTAGACATTTTATCATATACTTGGTAGACATAACATTAATATCGTGATTATATAATTATCTTCCTGGTGATTACCAAAAAATTTCACAAACAAGATAACTAAACTAAGATGGCTTATGCAAAAAGGGTAAAGATATATTCTCAAGCATAAACGCCAAACAGGTAATGAAGATAAGCATGTTATCCCAAAAATATGATTAATTAAATACAAATGATAAGCACATGATCTTGTAAGTTCTGATGCCATGCGTCGTACCGGATTTAGAACTTATGCTCACAATTACGAGGCATGCAGTAAATGAAAATTTGATTCTAAATTTGGGTAAAAGCTCGTTTAGTCCCTATATTTTAAAGTTAGTATCCGTTTAGTCCCTATATTTTTAAAAATATCTCAAATCATCCCTACCATTAAATTATTGACACTTTTGCCATTATCTTTTGTTCCTTTTAACTTATTTTTATAATATTGCTCTATTATAATAATTTTTTAGACATTATTAAAAAGAAAAAAATAACCCTATTATAATAACTTTTTTAGAAATTATTAAAAAGAAAAAAATAAATTACCAGTTTAACACCAAAAAATAAAATAAAATAAATATATATATATTAATTTTTGTGGAACACACTCTTGAGTTAAAATATTAATTTTTCTAAAAAAATTGATAATGTAATTTTTTACGATATTAATTTTTTAGACATACGTGAGCTTCCACAAAAATTAATATATACTTTTTTTGTTTTTATTTTATTTTTGAGTTTAATTTGATAATTTAATTTTTTATTAATATCCAAAAAAGAAACATTATTGTAAAAATATAATATTGTAAAAGCAAGTTAAAAATAATAAAAAATAATGGCATAAGTGTCAATATTTAGTAGCAGGGATGTTTTGAGGTGTTTTTAAAAATACAGGGACTAAGTGGACACTAACCTCATAATATAGGGACTAAACAAGCTTTTACCCTCTAAATTTTCATGCAATAATGCACGTGAATGGCAACTTAAACAAACTGAACTTGTGATCTAGTCAAGTTGGCGATGAAAGAATATTTCCTATGATCAAATTGGATTTATGCTCACAATTACCAAAATTGTGCAATCAAATAAATTGATTTTCATAATTTCATGTTGTAAGCCGTGAAATGTTTTGGATGAAATGAAGAATCAAGTTCGCATCAAGCTAGTATATGAATTGAAGTGAAAAGCTGTATCGATGACTTACCGATTGAATAAGCAAATTTTTTCAATACGTTGATTTGGTCATTGGCCTATGGGCAGGGTTTAATCGATAATTACTACCATCAATTTAATTTGCTAATCACTTCTGCTTTGGCCAGATCTAAATTGGTAGAAAGAATGATGACTTTTCTTAGGATTCCCCACACACGGTACTAAAATGTTGATGTTGAAATCTAGTCGAGCTGATAATGGAGATCATGTTACTTCGTCAACACTTGAATTTGTTTTGATCGGAAACTGCCACTTGTTGCTCCGTTAGAATTGGAATTGCGACAATGCTTGTTTTTATCTGCAATAACAAAAAACTATTAGGGGGCGTCGGATTTTTTCCGGTGAAAATTCTCTGACGCTCAAGTTAGCAATCGAATTTTCTTGTAAAAAATAGTAATGTCACACCATTAGTGATCTTACGTATTTTTACTGTGTTTTTCTTTTTATCAGATTTTTTTTCCTCTCCCCCTTCCCAAAAAAAGTCATTTTTTTTTCAGGATCTTTCCGGGTTCTTATAGACAACCGTGAATATCGCTTGTTCTTCAATGTACGGTCGTTACCAAATTGAATGTGTCACTTGAATTAAGAGTTAAAGTATCTGTTTCTACATAGTTATTGAGCTGCAGTTATAACGCCTCATCGCGTTTAGACATTATGGCAGTACGTGCTTAGATGTTACGAACGAACTCCCAGGTGGAGTTCAACAATCTGAGTATTAAATAAAGGCCTAAGAATCGGATAATCCAATTTTGGTCTCCTCGCAAGATACTAGTTGCACTTGCATATGCGACTAGATTAATTTCTCCTCGATGTTTTATATTACCTTCACAACATCGATATCTAGTGACTATATTTATATACCCTAAACAGTTACTATATTTTGTATAATTCATAGGCAAATATTATTATGGCAAGCATAGAGGTAAGCATTTGGATCAGGTTAAACCATACAAATCCAAATCTAAAGTCCAGTTTGATTTTGTTTAACCTATAAAATTTAAACGAGCTGAGATTTAGAACCTAATTGGGTCTAATTTCAATTCGGATTCAAACATATATGAACAAAAGTCACACAACTCACACACATCAGACAAGCGGATAAAAACTCGTTTAGTCTCTATATTTTGATATTAGTACTCATTTAAACTTTATATTTTTTAAAATATCTCAAATCATTCCTACTTTACTCTTTTTTTTCCTTTCAACTTACTTTTGCAGTATTATCCTTTTATAATAATGTTTCTTTTTTCCTGTACATTACTAAAAAGAAAAAATTATATTACTAATTTAACCCAAAAAAGAAAATAGAAATAAAATATATATCAATTTTTGCGGAATACTCTACTGAGCAGTTGAACCGTTTGCTTAAAAATATCAAAATCCGTTCAGGTGCACTCGACAACTCACTCACATACACCCACACATCGCGGTCGTTGTCGTTCAGGTGCACTAACATTGCATCTTCTAATCGTTCTTGAACCGTTCACTTCCAATCTACTGCTGCTGGTAAAAAAAAAATCAAAATTCGTAATTGCTAATTACTCTTCTCATCTTCCAAAATAACGACACCATTACACAAGCAAACACCCCCCCCCCTCCCCCGCCGCCAAAAAGAAAAACCCAGACGAGCTCATGGTAAAAAAAATTCAAAATTTGTAATTGCTAATTACTCTCTTCTTATCTTCCAAAACAGCGACACTACTGAATAAGCCGAACAAACAAACACCCCCCCCCCACCCAAATAAAAACAGAACAAATAAGGCCCACTCGGCAACTCACTCACATCCACACATCGCGGCCGCTGTCGTTTAGGTGCACCAACATTAGATCTTCTACCCGTTCTTGAACCGTTAGCTTTCGATCTACTGTCGCTGTCTTTGCCATTGGTGCCTCCTTCTTCACTCACTGTCGTTAGTAGCACAATACGTTAATATTGCATTTACTTGTCAACAATGGAAATCGAATAGAGCAATCAAAATGAAAAAAGTATTTACTTGTTTAATTGAGGAAGAAAATAGGAATGAGATGCATGGATCCCACAAAAAATAAAGAATCGCTACCAAGTTTGTGATTCTAGTAGGGGGGCTGGGAATCCCAATCTCATTCCCGATCATGACAAAAATGTCCCGTTATTTTTTTTTAAAATACCCTCTATCATTGAAAACTATAAATTGAAAAAACAAAAACAAAAACCGAAATCTCAAATAGCAACTGACCCATCTCATCTCTCTCACCTAGAATCGATCAACAGTTCATCACTTTCTCTTGCCGAGAGCAGCTTATCACCAATTACACACGCTGCCGCTCGTCACCGATCAACCGTCACCTGCTTCCATTGCTCGTGACCAATCTCGCATGAGACTAGTTGGATTCGTTGTTGATTATTAATGGTAAGATTGTTGATGATGATGATTTTTATGACAATAATGGTGATGATTGATGATGGTGATGATTATTATTGATGTTGTTATTGTGAATATGATTACAAAGATGATCTAACTGTGATGAGGATGACGAAGATGAAACTGGATTTTGATGTTGATGAAGAAGAAGAGACAAAAGTGACAAGAAGAAAAAGAAGATTATTGTGATGATGATGATGTTGATGAAGAAGATGAAATTGACAATGGAGAAGTAACAAAGAAATTGCAGAGAAAAGAGGAAGGAGAAGGAAAAACGGGAGAGTGATAAAATAATAAGAAAAAATAAAAGAGGAAAAATAATTTATTTATTTATTATTATTATTATTATTATCAATAATTTTCTTAATAATAATAATAATCATATAATAAATAATAAAAATAATAGTAATAATAAATTAAGGGTACTTTTTTAATAATAATATTATTATTAACAATCATTTTTTATTTTTATAATAATAATAGTTATTATTATAATTAATTAAGCTTATTTCGATTCCGATTCTAAGATAAGATAAACACGTCTATAGAATTCCAATCTATTTCAATTTCTACAGTTCAAATAAACAACTTATTTTGAGTTCCATTCGTCATTCTCATTACAGCTTATTCTCATTTCAATGCATTTTGATTTTAGTCAATTTTAATTACTGACAAGTAAACATAGCATAAATTACTTATATTTGCAATTCTAGTGATGAATGAAAAATGGGGTTGTCAATTGAATGTATATCCCAGAAGTAAATATTTTTTTGATTTGTTTGGTTCCAAGGTACATAAACCCATTTGCCTATTTGTCATTTGGACTGTGGAGATGTAACTTCAATACTCAATAGCTTTATAGGATGTAACTTCAATACTCAATAGCTTTATAGTTAATATTTGTTTTTATTCTGCATCGATCCAGGCTGTGATTTGAAATTCCTTAATTTTAGGTGGCTGCTAGTAAATTTTTTCAAATTGATCTGTTGTAACTCAAATTTTCAAACCGAACTGACTCGAATTGCGAACCAAATCGAATTGGGGAATTAGACCCAAACATGAGCAAAAACCGATTTGCCCACCCCCTAGCTAAGCATGTGATACTGCCCGTCTAAGAAACAGGAAAATTCTAATCCTCGAGATAACACGAAAGCATTTCCACAATTTTTATTTTTTTATCTCTCATTCTCCATTTAATAATCTATGCTCAAACACCTGTATCTTTTATTCTATCTCAAGGGGTAAAAAAGAAAAAAAATTAAAGAACAGGGAAAAGATCTAGCAAAGCAAACTTTTGATAAATAATTTTTCAGCTAAAATTAGTTTGTGAATTTGAATCCAATCCAGATCAATATGATAACAAGCAATCTTATCTTCGTTAAAACGATACGAATTAGTTTCTTTTCTTTGTTTGAATGAATGAATGGCCCTTTTATGGTTCATTTTCTAGTTTCTATCCCTCTTTTAAGATCACTAAATCTTAATCTAGTAGCAGAATTTAGTGGCCTTTAATCAATTTAGTACGTAATTCAATAAATGTTTTAAATATGGCATGGCTAAAGAAAGTCTCAGCAAAATATCATTTCATCAACCACTATAGAGTGTAGATCTAAGAAGATATAGTATAAAAATTGAAAGAATCAGAGAAATATCATACCAAAATTTAAGGCATGGAAAGAATAATAGATGGCTTCTCAAACCTCTTAGTCAAGTTCATCAATAATACAAAGAGAGATAGAAAAGAGAGGAAGGAAATGCAGGAAATCCAAGGAATGGGAGGGGTGGGCAAGAAAAATTTTCTTTATCTTTTTTATTGAACAAGAAAAATAGATCGCTTCTTGCCAAGCCTCCCATTCCAGAAATTTCCTCACTTCTTTCTTCTTCTCTTTCTTCCCTGTGTCCCCTCTCCTTCTCCATTCTTCATACGCTCGCTGCTCACCATCACAACCACGACTGAAAGTCTCAAGTCAGGTCGTTGATTGAAATGGCTCAAATAATCCGACTGCTCACATCCCGTTAGGGTTCTTCAATTTTAAGGCTATTTTACATAAAAATCCCTGCCGTTGTAAATTGAATCGTTCCTTCCTGTTTCGACACTTGTAGGGTAATCTCGTCATCTCATGAGATACTTTTATCCTCCACAAAGTTGACACGTCTCCATACGAAGTAAATTATAATACACAATAAAAAGTTCCCACGTAGTGGACGTGGCAGCTTGCTTGCATCACCATCACGCCTTGCCTTAATTTCGCCGCAAGAGTTATTTATTATTAAAATTTGGTTACTTTACGTTTAACATAAGGTGCAATCTTCCACACAATTAATTCGTGGGCTCTATTAAGATCCGGCTCTATTAAGATCCGTAGCTGATAGAGAGAATTATACCAAATTAAATGTACGGTAACAACTTCCTATATTTTTTTATGTTGATTTTTTGAAATGGTGGAGACAGAGATAGGTAAAGGACCGTGCCTACTCATACAAGTTCGCGCTTACTTCGTATCGTATTTATTACGTGCTTCGTATTGTGTCGTACTTAATTTTTTTATTTAAATTTGACCTAACACACGTATCGTTTCATGCCATGCCTTGTCTAAAAAAAATGATATTTTTCTTAATTTTCAAGAGAACATGCCAAGTTATAAGCGTATATACCTTTTTTTTTTCTTTTTAAGATCTATATGCCTCTAGTTAAATTCAACAAAATCATAATTTTAAACTTTATGATATTAGAATTCTTTTTTAATACTTAACAACAATAATACAACAATAATAATAAATTTTTTAAAAAAATTAACTTATCTGTTAGTTTGAACATACATAGAATTATAGATCATAATACATAAAAACATTAATACATATATTTTATATAATCATCATATCATCTATTCATTTAATAAATTATAAACATAAAACAATTAGATTATTTTTTTTAAACTAAGAATTAAATGAATTTAAAATAAAATATATTAAAAGATTCAATTTTAATTTTTTTATAATATTCAACTTCAAATTATTTATAAAATTATAAAATTTTAAGTTCACTTCTATTAAAAAGTTAAATATACTTATAACAAATCTTTTCACGTATTGTGTTTTAATCAATCTCTAATCACATCTTGTCTTTAAAACTCATATACCCAACCTACAAGGATAAAACACCGCGTGCCCTACTAAAATATGCTCGTGCATACAACAACATACAAACGCATGTGATACCTGTACCATACCACACACCGCCGGACCCATTAGCCATTGTCATGTGTAGGAGGTTGATGGGCAAATTAACGAGGTAATTGCATCAATTTTCCTGGCCAATTATCAAGTACAGTTGGTTGCCGAAATCATTCGTCGGTTTACCAGTTTCTTGTTCATCGAGACACATACCAACAATCGACGTTATGTAATTTCAATTCAATCAATTCCTCGATTTTTTTGTAATTTAAATTGCTTTCCTATATTCATTGTTTTATTAATTTCATTCATTGCCAAACCAAAAAAAAAAAAAAAAAAACTTCTGAAGTAATCATGTTTTTCTTCTTCCTATCCCATTAAAGGGGATATATCATACGGCTAATTTTCATAAGTATGGGAATTTATATTGTCATCACAGCCGCATGTCGGGATTGGAATCTGGAATATGCCACATTTTCATTCACAAGCGGAAAATCCTCCTTGCTCATAGCTCTTCCAGTGACTAAAGAGTTCATAAAATTTAAAAAGAAAAACATCTCCAGTAACATTTTTTCTTTCTTTCTTTCTTTCTTTTTTTTTTAAACAGCCTATATAATAATGCTAACAAAAGATTAAACTTGACACAATTGAGGTCTTACCAAGCATTTAACTCAACCATGGGATGAACCAAATCATGGAAATGCCCTTTGTAGGTCGGAATTGATGACGGAAACTTCAGTGATTCATGGGGAATCCGTTCAAGAATAAGTGAAGACCATGCTTTCATAAGCAAACCCATATTCAATGAAACAAAAATAATAAAGCAGCTTCGGACAAAGGCAAAAGCTAAAGCCAAAGCAAAATCTTCGGAGGCAAGTAATTCAATATCTCAGTACAAATATCACTTGCATAACAGGAGATAAATATTCTCTCTAGTTTCCTATGGCTAGAAGCAGTTTTAACCAAAAAGTTTTCTTGAATCAAACGTTTCCTTGTATTCTATTGAGACCACTGGATTTCCTCTAAGGGTATGTTTTTCAGATGAATTCTGTCATTAGATCTTTCTGGCAATTTAATCTCATAATAATAACAGAGCAAGTTTAAATAGTAATACTTACATTCAAGGAATTCGACAAAAGCAAATTTGCTTTGTCTAAGAGATTAGAGAATGCTAATGTTCCTTCTTGAGAGATTTATATTTTTATACACACGGCAGACAGGAGAACCACAAAGGAAAAAAAATGACCGGCAAAACAGTAAAGATACTCGGCATCATATCAAGTGATGAAGGCTGGAGCAATTTTCAAAGAGAGTTTTGCCTCTGTATCAAAAAGCACTTCTGTCGAAAGTCCTTGATCATCTCAAATTAAGCATTCAAACACTAGCATATAACTTAGAAAGCAAACTATTCATGAAGTCACAAGATCATCATCAATCGCAGAAGAGAATATATCCTCTCTTAGTGGCTTGGTGGTGCCTATAAAAACTTCATCAATCAAAGAGAGAGAGAAAAGGAGGTACAAGAAAAAAGCTTCCCTAATAAAAGTAAAAGAATCCCACTAACTTATTCATATTCCTAGAAATTTACCCTCTTCTCACCCATATCAAAGAATACTTGAATCAAAGCATACCCTTCTCTCAAATCAAAGTTTCATGGTAAGTTCACTCAACCTTATTTATTTATTTTGTGCGTAGCTTAATTATCCTGACACCTGTGTGACCATCATGCACTGAGATTTTTGTGGTGAAGGACATAGCAAATCATTTGCAGCACTGGAAGCTCCGAACAATCTTGAAACAAGAAATACATGAAGCAAGCATTTTCAATATCAGAAAAAATTATTCCATCAAAACAACTGAGGGAACCATTTTATTACATAAAAAGCATGAGCCCAATCAATCACTTGGTCCACAATACATAGTTGAACATGGACAAAAGTATGAATATTTTCGAATAGGAATAGTCCAGGTTGGTGTCAAAGCACTCAACATGATGATATTGGTAGCACATCCATTTTACTTTGCTTAAGACACAAGAGAATTCTTGATTTTAATGTTTTCTTGTTGAGTGTACTTCAATCAAGTCTGGCCGATGGCCATGTTCACTTCAATTATTATCCAAATCTCAAGGTTTCTCTTCAAGATAAAAATATTGTGGATGTTCTAAAACTCGTCCGATACATTTTACTACAAATGCATGCCTGCCCGACTAACTCTGCAGCCAAAAAATCTAGCCTCATATATAGAACCCTTTTCTATCAAACAATCATCAGATCCCCAAGTTCTGTGGCTTCTAGGACCATCAACTTGGTTTCTATAACCATTTGATGGTCCGATGTCCAACTCCCTGAGGAGTGGAAAGTAAGAGATGAAATTCCTCTAGAGACAAGAGTATGAATCTCATCAGAGGATCAAGCCGCCTGATCAGGCAGCCAGGACTTGCTTTCCACCAACACAGAGTGGGGAGTCTACTCAATTTCATTATGGTTTAAACACCATCATTTCATGAAGGACATCAGATTTCTCAGTCCAATTTCCTCATTCCACCTCAAGCTCATAAAAGCCTAACGAATTATGCCCTTTTACTTTAAACCTAAAAATTTTCTTCAGTATATCTTCCTGTAAAATTTCTGTTCCCTTTCCAGGTAATTGCTCTCCACAATCTAACATTACCATTCAAAACAAGTTCAAAGAGTGGAATGGAATATATCACCATATCAACATCAAAGGAAACAAGCAAATATAATATATTTCAGAAAACACCCAGCAAAAATGAATCCATTTTTAAAAGAACAGGGCAAATTCAAGCAGGTTCTACCAGCTCTTCCCAACATCAAAGAACTGAACCGACAGTAGTTCACACAGAAGACAATAGCGTAAGCGTTTGTATTGAGCAATTGCTTGTTGCTGTTTATACCAGCTCTTCCCAACATCAAAGAACTGAAACGACAGTAGTTCACACACAAGACAATAGCGTACGCGTTTGTATTGAGCAATTGCTTGTTACTGCTTATAATTTTCCAGTATATGGTAGAATGTAACAATTTTCCTGATGACTTTTAGTCCACCTTTCATATCTCCAAATATTCCAAGATCACATAATTTTAAAGTCGTGTTTTAGAATTTGCTCCATAACTTCACTTCAACTTCATCACATCGTCTCATTCACAAATCAACTATCAGGGCGAAAAAAATAGCAAATAATCTCTGTGATCTAATTATTCAATAATTCAAATAAATTACTTAGTCAAAAAATTACTTGCAATACATATAAGATCAAATTAATTGTTATTTATAACGATTTTTGAACTTGGTAACACAAGATAACACTTCTCTTCTTCATTAATCTCAAAGGTTAAACTAATTTTATTAAAACAAAAAAAAAATAAATCACATAAAACAGCAGGACCTTGAAGAATGCTAGTTGTCAACAAAATAAAAAGCATATTAGCCATTGCATAAAGAAAGTAAATAAATAAATAATACACAGAACAACAAATATACGTAGAGTATTAAAACACAGTTAACGAGAACGAATGGGAAAGAAGCAGGAAATAAAAAGTGAAGGGAAAGAGATTAGAAGCTGAAAATCATAGGAATAGGGGGACTAGGGAAAATTAATTTAGTTATGACAGACAAGTCAAACAAAACCTTCCCTAGCACCCAATTCCAAAAATTTTACAGCATCCTCTCTCTTTCCCTTTCTCTCAATTGATTTGAAAACGGAGATGTACCCAGATGGCCAGATAAGAGTTTGATTGGAAAGAATTGAAACCATAAGAAATCATCGGCATGGGAGGAGTTGGCAAAAGATTTCATTTAATCATCATCGTCATCTTATATACTTTATGGTAAAATTGAAAGATTTTCTCGCCAATCCTCCCATGACCGAAAATGTCTTACGGGCCTCAGCCCTTTCCTCAACTCTTCTTCTTTATCTCTCATTCTATTTGGGGCGTTAGGTTTTCGGTTGATGCTGTGAATTTAAAGACGCGTGGAGTGGTAACGAAGTATCGTGGAAGGTGGTGAATTCAAGATGAAAAAAATTGATGCTCGCTAGTGGGGTATGACTCATCACATCACAATGCCTGCCGTAATCAATAATATTAAATGTAGCACGAATCGACTGACTCCGCACGGTAGTTTCTCTGAAATAGAGCATTTGGGCTTTGTTGGGTCTCGGACTTAACTCTTAAGGCCCACATACCTCACGAGCACGGCTTTGTTAGGCGACTGGTGGAGCAAACTCATCATTTTACAAACAACTTCAGAGTAACATGCAGGTCACTGATCTTTTGAAGGTAACTCTAAAACTCCAAATCGCTAATAGAATTACTCATATTGGGAGTGAAGTTTTAAGAATGCAGGTCACTGATCTTTATATCCTGCTTGTGCTACATATAGTTAAGAATCTTATAAGCAGTAATTTCTCAACTTAGATAATAACATGGTTGTTGAGTTTACGGATATGTATGTGTTTTGTGAAGGACAAATTGAAGAATTTGATCATTCATCAGGGCTAGCTGAACAAGGTCTCTATAGATTGTTACTGAACTCTCACCACTCCTGTCGTATTACTTTAGCTGAAGGTCATCCAGCTTGTTTCACTTTTGATGAACTTATTGATCCTCTTTCAATGTTTTCTGTTATTTCCGCTTTCAATACAATACGTACAGCTTGCTTGCATGCTGCGACAGAGCCTTGTAGAAACTCTGTCTGTCTGTTAAGTGTTTCTGTATTGCATCAGAGATTATGACATCCTAACTCTCATGTTAATCACTATGTAATAAAACTCCTATTCATATTTCAAACATACGAATGAAAGTAAAACTATTGATTCTTGTGATGTTTGTAAGATTGGCAAAATGCATAAAATGCCCTTTCCCATAGCTGAAAACAAAATTACAAATCCATTGGAATTAATACATACAAATTTATGGGGTCTTGTGTTGAAAATTGATTAAAAAAAAGTGTCAAAATGGTGGGTTGTTGAGCAAATGGCTAGCCATTGAACAAGGAAAATGGGTAGGTGCCGCCCATGGAAAGAAGAAAAAAAAGGAAGAAAAAGAAGCCATAATTTGGCTATAAATAGAGGAGTGCTCCTCCTTATTTTTGTATCCAAATCCCAGAGAAGCAATCCAAATTTTAGTGAGAATTGAGAGATAGAAATATTCTTAAGCATGTAGTTATATTGAAGGAGTATTTGGCTTCTCAATATGGGTATTATGGGGTTGCTTTGTTAAAGAATATTTATCGGGATTACGTATTTGGGGCTTGGGGGAGAGAAAATTATTTCTGAGAGTGGTTGTAATAATTTTTCACATAGTGAATATTTTTCTCTGGTTGTCTCTCAACAACGGCCGTGGTTTTTCTTCGAATTTGGAGTTTTTCACGTAAATCTTATGTTATGTGATTGGTGTATTCTCCATTTAATTTTTTTATTTATTTGTTGCTTGATAAATTGCTTGGAGCGATCTTAGGAGGAAGCTTAATTTCCTAACAATGGTATCAGAGCCATTGATTGAAGGTTTGGTGTCGGGACACTGTTTACGTATATGATATTGTTCATGTATACAGTACTATTCACGTGAAGTAGTGGAGCCAATTCAAATAGTCCGTGGTGAAGAGCGGAGGCTGATCTATAAAACATATATGTCAACAAATGGTGTTTTTCAAACTTGGTGAAGTTTGATGTTGTTGAAAAATTAATGGGAGAATAATTTTTTGTTGGCTTGTGAAGAATTCAAGTTAAAGGTATATCCAATCCGGTATGCACAAGGATTTGAAGGTGTGGGCAATTTGGCACCTCAAGGAAATTGTCAAGAAGGTGGAGCGAGCTCGGCAAATTGCTCCAGAATCAGGAGATACTGATATTCTCACAAGTGGTGAATTTCTTTTTTAGAAGAGATTGAGTTAGTTCTTTTGGCATGTAGATATCCAAGTTGCCATGAAAGAGAGCATATTATTATCAGTGGGGTCCACAAGTTTGCACGCAGGCATTGGCTTGGTATAAATGCAAGGTGTGTGATGGAAAAATTATGTCATGGCTGAAGAATTCTCAGTGAAACCAAGCATGAGAATTGCACCATAAATTTCAACATGATATTTTGACATGTGCCGAGAAAAGTCTTAAAATGGTTGATTCTAAGTGGTATACTCTTTATGGTGGAGTGTGATAATTCTTTATATTGAGAATTATGACTGTTGGTGAAGACAGTATTTTGTAGCAGTGGCTATGAAATTTTTTTTTTTTAATCATGGTGGAGATTGTTGAAAATTGATTAAAAAAAAGTGTCAAAATGGTGGGTGGTTGAGCAACCATCTTTGAATTCAAAGATGGTGGGTGGCTAGCCATTGAACAAGGAAAATTGGTAGGTGCTGCCCATGGAAAGAAGAAAAGGAAGCCATAATTTGGCTATAAATAGAGGAGTGCTCCTCCTTATTTTTGTATCCAAATCCCAGAGAAGCGATCCAAATTTTGGTGAGAATTGAGAGATAGAAATATTATTAAGCATGTAGTTATATTGAAGGAGTATTTAGCTCCTCAATATGGGTATTATGGGGTTGCTTTGTTAAAGAATATTTATCGGGATTATGTATTTGGGGCTTGAGGGAGAGAAAATTATTTCTGAGAGTGGTTGTAATAATTTTTCGCATAGTGAATATTTTTTTCTAGTTGTCTCTCGACAACGGCCGTGATTTTTCTCTATTTGGAGTTTTCCACGTAAATCTTGTGTTGTGTGATTGGTGTATTTTCCATTTAATTTTTTTATTAATTTGTTGCTTGATAAATTGTTTGGAGTGATCTTGGGAGGAAGCTCAATTTCCTAACATCTTGCCCCACAAGTGTCTATTACTGGTTATAGACGTTATGTCAATTTTGTAGATGACTTTACCAGAATTATTTGGGTATTTCCTCGTATAACAAAGACAGAAACCTTTCAAGTGTTTAAGATTTTCAAAACTCAAGTTTACAAACAATTAGATAAATCCACTAAATATCTTCAACAGATTGGGGAGAAGAATATATATTATTTGATAATTTTGTGAATGAAAAAGGGTGTCAATTTAGACACTCTTGTCCAAATACACATAATCAAAATGGCTTAGTTGAAAGAAATTATAGGCACAATATAGAATTATGTTTAACCTTACTTGGTCTGCCATCCCTGTATGCTTTTGAGGTAATACTCACTCGGCATTTTCATGCCAGGATATTTGTGGAAGCTACAAAAACAACTAAGGATTGGGAAAGGAAGAAACTAAGAGTTGCCCAAGAGAAAATGCTGGCTATTGTAATGAAATATATATCAATGAAGATAGAAAAATTAAGCAACAAAGGAGTATATAATGGGTTCGATGTGTTGCATTGTTTTTTGACTGAACATGAAGTTTTTGGATCAATAATGCACCCTGAGGAAGCGATGAGAGATAGCCTCTTAGCTTTCATTTTCGGGGCACAAGACACGACTAGTGCTGCACTCTCTTGGTTCTTCTATCTTCTTTCAAGGAAACCTTTGGTCGAAATGAAAATTAGATAGGAAATTAACAAGAATGTGGCAGCTACAAAAGAAGGTAAGAAATGGGAAATATCAAGCACAAAAGAGGTTAGTAATCAGGGTTATCTCCATATAGCTTTGTATGAAACTCTAAGGCTTTGTCCACCAGCTCCTTTTCTACCAAGAATCAGTGTCCAAAGTGTCATTCTTCCATGTGGGCATCAAGTCAATAAGAAAACAAAAGTTTTGCTGCTTATGCAATGGGAAGGATGGAATGGATTTGGGGAGAAGTGTTGATTTTCTAAATGAATAATGCAATTTTATTTTTATCAACTAAAGACATATCTTATTGGTTGATGTGGAAATGAGTCATCTTGAATATGTAGGAATAAAGAGCAGATTCCTTCCGATCTCTAAGAATGGATTGGTAGGAACTTTGACAAATGGATCGTAATGAGCTTATGTCATTATCGGTCGGAGGACAATCACAGAGTTGAAAAATCCCCTGATTTCACAAAACAAAAACTCACTGCCTTTTGTTTTCCCTTTCTCTCTTACTCTCTTTTTAATATTACTCTTATTCTTATTGTTATTGTACGTCTTTTTTCACTCATCCGTCCAGTGCTTATATAGCACAATGACTGTAGTCTAATTCAAATAAACTTTCCAGAGTTATTTGAATAAACCACACCTGTCAACAAGATTTGAATAAAACACTAAGTCTATCTTATGTGAATCCTATCTAAGTTGTACAATATTAAACTTATCTCTCACGTCGGATAAAGTCAGTCCATCGTGAACACCTAAATCTAACAAGAAGATTGCAATGAGTTCAAGCTAGGGAGATGGATGGATGAGAAAGAAAAGATCGTATATGAGCCACCAAACAAGTTCTGCGCTTTTAGTGCAGGACCCAGGACCCGTCCATGGGAGGATATGGCTTTTAAAATAATGAAATCTATTGCAGCAGCAATCATTTTTAACTACCATGTCTAAGTTTTGGACTGCCCTGTCATTCATGCAGAGAGTATAATCTACCACATGGCTAGTTGGGCAATGTTAAAAACAGTGTTGTTTGATGAGTACGTACTTCCTTAATTATGTAATGTGTGCGCCATAGTTCAGCATACGATTTAGTTTGCACGGTCTCCACTTCCTTCATTTCAGAATAAATTAAGTTGGGCGTATGTAAGCGAGAAATAAGTGCGTGATCCTCTTTCCTCGTGCTGGTTTATTGCTTAAGCAAATATTTTACTTAGCTTAATGTAAAAATCACGGCATGCGTCTTTGTCCTAATTTTGAGACATGCTGTAGAGTGTAGCCCGAACAAGTATTTGGAAGTATAGAATCTTATTTTTAAATCCTAAAACTTATTCATTAATTTCTCACCTTTGATTATTGTTCACTAAATATCTACGTAATTGAAACTGATAAGTTTCCAAATGATATAAATTGTATGCATAAGTTTGGACCAAAGTGAGGACAAAAGAATGAGGTACTCCCACTGTACCACTTATCGCATACTACATACAACCAAATAAAATCATGTTATGCAAGCATTTTTCATTTAGAATCTGATATTCAAACAAAAAATTAGAGAAAATGTCGACAAAGATAAACGTTTTCCATGCAATTATTTCGAATTTATCAATCATATTAGTGAGTAGTGACATATTAGACGATAAATAAACCAGGGGAGAAGCTACATATGGGCCATATTAAAGAGGCTAGGAGCACTAGAGCATGTTAGCCCAGATGATTATGGGCCAAAAGTCGTGAGTGATGGAAAACTGTTATGACTGATTTCTTCTCCGTTGTCCTCGAGACAAGACAATAAAAGTATAATAAAGGGGCAAATGAGTCAAATGACAAAGAAAGGACCAAAAAATATATAAATGGTGACATCAATATGTAAAAAAAGAATTCGTTTACTTCGCTACTACGTATCAGAAAACATCAGGGCTTTATAATGCTTTCTTCATCATAAATGTAAGATGTCTTATAGGCCCTTAGCTTTCATATCTGAAAAATAGAGCAGAAATAATCAAAGCTAGAAAGCTTTCTTTTCTCTCCAGAACCAGAACCCCTTGAAATCTCCCGCCTTTAGGGGCCACAAAACAAAACTTCATCCAAATCCAATTTTGTCCAACTTTATAATACCAAAGCTACTTATTCTTATATTATGTATATATTTCTAATTCCATCATTTGTATATCGTCTAAAGTAAGAATATTATATACAAATCTCCTCAATCAATATGAATATAAAGCATCATATCTCCGTATGCATCAACAACCCATTTACAATTCTCCAATCACTATTAAAATCATTGTAATCCAAGTTCAGCCGCGATATTATTATTCTTTACCTGTCAATTAAGCTTGATAGACCTGGGGTTAAGGTGGCCCATAAACCTCTCCTGCTCAGTAAGCGCATGGCGGAAGTGGCAACGGTGGCCATAGGGACAGACATCACCAGCAAGGACCATCCTGCAGACCTCTGTCTTATAGCGGGGGTGGCGGATGACTGGGCGGAGCTCCTCAATGCCATGAGCAAATTGACAGTGATCACCATATGGGCATGCGCCGGTCTCTTGCCATTTGTTGCACAGTTCAGTCTTGAACATCCCTTGGTTGTACACTTCCAGCTCAAGTGGCTCCTCCTCTTGCTTACCTCCTTTCACATACACTTTTTGCTGCACAATTTTATCATCATGCATTATTAATTGATCACAATGCTCCACTTGTTGTAAAATAAAACTTAATTAACTGATTCACCATCCAGTATTTGATATAACCTACTGATCATTAAGCTCCAAAACGGCAACCAATATTTTATAAAATGGTCAACATATAGCATGTAAGATATCAATGCTGCAAGTTTGTGAATTAAATTTAATTGGTTGCTATAAACATGTGCCATATATATAATAAATAAGATGCTTATAAATAATAACTCGGGGCAAACAATGAAACTCGGTCGGGCCTATTGACATACGTAATCACATTTTGCTTTCGTCAAAAACTTTACTCAAATCTTAGAAATCGATCTCGACCAACTGTTATATTTGTGTCAGTTGTACTTTCCCATACTTACACAAACACATCAAAATCCACAATTTGTACACGTGTCACTAATTCGTAAGAGACAAAGGGGTTCATACTAATTTACCGTTGGCCTGAGAGGCGCGGGTGTCCGTGGGCGAGTCTTACTTGTAGCGGCGGCGGCAGCAGCAGCTGCTGGTTGGCCCATCTTCAAGTATCCATTAGACCTCACAGAGATACTCTTAGGCAGCGAAACCCTCTTCACATCAACATTTTCCATCACGCTCGTCGGACTCTCAGCACTCACCTCCTCTCCACCACCAGCAATACTCAATCCACGCATCCCATTCACCACCCCAAACGACGTTGCTGCATCATTGTTACCGCAACTCAATTGCTCGTTAACAGAGGATTTGATGAGTAAGCTTACGTGCTTATTGAGCTCGCGATTGACGGTCCGGAGCGAGTCGTTCTCCTGGCGGAGAGCCTCGGCTTCCCTTGCCGCTTCGCGGAGGCGCGTGAGGCAGAGGTTGTGACGGTTGATCATGTCCTGGTGTTGTTGCTGCTGTTGTTGGCGAATTAGGAGGCGCGAGTAGTAGAGAGAGTCGTGTATTGTTGGATCGTTGTAAGGATTGTGAGAGAGTGTGGTTTCTGGTTGAGCCATAACCAAGGAAGAATACAGAGAGGCAAAAGCGTCGGCGTTTTCGTCATCTTGCGATTTCGAACTGGCTACGCCGTGATTGCTGTAGGGGTTAGCTGATACTCCGTCGTTTTGCATTTGCTGCATCTTCGAACATGAACAGGTGAAAAAAAGAAAAAAAATCAGATCTAAAGCAATGGAACAGTTACTAATAATGAAATTAGTTAAAACAAGAAAGATAGATTAAAATCAATAATGTTACTCCAAATAACACTGGAATTTTCAGAAATGAGATAAGATATGAAGAAACTTGAAACTTCTTGTCGTTTAATAGATAGTACTTCATCAAACGACAACAATAATAGTAGAAAATTGAATCAGAATCAGAGACAAAAATCTCTGAAGCAATGACAGTCACTTGATAATAAATTAATCTAGCTGATTAGAAAAAATTTACCGAGATCCAAATCATGAGAAATATAACTGAAATTATAAGACATTAGACAAACACTATCACTTCAAGAAGCTCAATCCTCATCGAACAGAGCAAGCACATGAATACTAAAATACGTTGTCGTTTTAGCCATCAAAGTTCATCAAACGACATACTCTTCAACAAACAGGAAAAATAAAAATCAAAATCAAGATCATAGCAGAAATGTATTGAAACTTCATGTCGTTTTGATTATCAAAATGAGTTAAAACGACAAGAAATAATTAAAGGAAACCTTAAAGAAGAGAGTCTTTAATTTTCTTCTTCTTCTTTGGAATCTAGGGAGGGGGGAGGAGAGAGAATTCTAGAGAGAGTAAAATGAGGGCTTAGGGTTGGCTTTTATAGAGACGAAATTTGGAGGGAAAAAAACGAGCACGTTTGGTGTGCAAACAGACGAATATCTGAAACCGTTTATAAACATTTTCTTCTCCAACAGAATCGATGCTTGCTTACTGGCTTTTTACTTCAAATGCCCTTGCAATTTGCTTGGCGAAAGGAATTTTATTAAGTGCATTTTAGGTATTTAATCTTGCTTGTAAATTGTACTGCAACCACCGGAAAGTTCGTACTGTAGAGAGTGAGCAAGAATGAGTTTAATTAGTTACCTCATCTGCGTCGCTACAACAGTAGCCAAGCCCGGTTGTCAAGAACATTTATAAAATGACGTAAATATCCATATTTTAGATTTTTACTACGAAGATGCCCGTTAGACTGTGACTGGACGCGCATGCCGCACGCGTTAGCCAGTATTGTTGTTATACGACAGCGTCTCACCGTTAAATCATTCGGTTTTAGATCACACGGCTGAAACTCGATGGTCGGAGCTGACTTATTTTCCAACCCATAATGATTGTTTCTAACTTCACAACGTCGACGGGGCATTAATTCAGTGGTTCATGGGATCATGAACCTAACAAAAACAACCTTCCGAATCCTACCTCCGGCTAGACGTAGGTCTAATACATAGGGTCCAGTTCGGTGTCGTTTTTATGTTCCAAATATCAGTATATCATTGCTCGGCCAAAATGAATTTTTCGTAATTATAATTTTATTTATCTTCCCCTACTAACGTTTTCAAAGTAAAAAGAAATATACTTTGAAAAAAAAAATTTGTCCAAGATTCAATCAAATGAAAAAATATCTGTTTAAAGTTCAATTCATGAAATCAGCTTCCATCGAATTCAGTGATTGTGATGTATTGATTCATATTATCGTTTCTTATAAATTTTATCTAACTAATTTAATTGACAAGTAGAATTGTTATTTCCCTTTGTAGAAATTGATTTAAAGAATATTACTAAAATTCACTTGATATTAGATCGAATTAAATTACGAAAAGATTCATTAATGTTGGATAAATGAATTGTCATTAATTTTCCATTTCGAAGATATCTCTATGGATATAATTCGCAGAATATATGTAGGCACTTAAAATATTTGAAAGATCCTGTAGGTGAAGGATAACACGATGCCAAGGTGTAGAATGTTAGAAGTATTACATTTTAATAATTTTGAGAAATTTACAGTTTTCTTTTTTTTCTTTTTTTTCCTCTTTTAATAAGCTGGAAATTATAGGTTGACAAGGATAACAAAGAGGCAAGCAGCTAGCGGTTAGAGTATTTGATTACATAATTTGCTTGATTTTGAAGTTAATTGCAGAATATGGTGGGGGTGGTTTCAATTCAAGGTTTCTAATTTACATGTCATGAAGAGAGATTAAGACACATACCATTTAAAGGGACAATGGAGCCATCATTTTTCCCCCCCTTTTGTTTGCTTCTTTATCACAACTATAACAACCTCTTTTTCTTTTGATTTCTTGTCTAATATTAAATGTTTGGTGAATAAACAGCATGATCCCACCAATGGGAACATCTTTTTATGTGTCATGGTTGTTAAGTTTGGCCACATAATTCTTCTCAGTGTAACCTTTGTGATAAGCATTTTTATGCTTCCATTTCATTTTCATTACAGTTTGGCTATACTTTAGTTTGCTAGGCATCATCATAGCAAAATGGCCAGTGGGTAGTCCGAAAAATATGTAACTTTCATGTATGTTCTGGCAAATGGTACAGGTGAAATTGAAAGAATTAGTTGAACGGAAGTGTTAACAAGAGAGTTACATGGTGTTGAATCTCTTCGGAATTGATATATTTACAAACCTTAAAGGTGCAAATGAGCAAGAAACTCAATAGCTTCAAGTGACATCTGTAGCATCTGAATCATAGCCCTCTGTCTTCAGAAATCGACCCTGTACCCTCTTTCGAGCATCTGCTCTAGCTTTTCGAGATGGGTATTGAATTTGTTTGTCTTGCCTGGATAATTGAAGACAAATGTGCGGTAAGAGAGCATATAAAATAACGACAAGCTTACAAGAACATACTTGTCATAAACAATAATTTTCACATAAGTTGTAGCTTTTATGTTCTGAACACAAACACAAATATAAACTCTCTATACTGCTGCTAACTATTCCAGGAAGAACAGCAATCATGAGATGATAAAAGTTCTCCTTCAACAATAATTGCAATCTTTTAACGCATCATCAAGTCAAAGCACCCATTACCTCCTTGTTTTATAGAGTCCTGTATTAAAAAATTATCTTTGATCCTACAAGATGTTCCAAACAATGAACCTGCAGGGTGTTGCAGTTGTTTTGAATTTAGTAGTACAGTCATAGTAATCGAAGAACACTTCTTATGTTAAATTTTATCACAAATGTCCTATGATAAACAAAACATGTTCCCAGTGTGCATAGAGATTCTTGGGTTAGAACTGAAGACCAGACACTCATTTCAAAACAGAAGAGATAAATTTGAGACTTACCGTCTTGCTTTCTTTTTCTCTTTGTACCTCATCATGGCATTTTCTCTGGCTTCTAAATGTGGACTGTCCAGGTCAGGCGAGTGGCATGACGCTTCTCCTCCTGTAATAGGAGACATTCTGCTACCGAAACTATCAGTACCACTACTTTCAGCACTGAACCTAGAAGTGGAAATGGACAAAGTTGAATAAGATGGTCGAATTGCCCAAGGAGAGTCCATGTTTCCCAGAAAGATATCAATTCGGTTGGTATCATTGTCCGTATGAGTGGAACTAGTAACATAAACAGAAGAAGCGTCCTGCTTTGACCAAAAAAAATATATTAAATGTATTGCATTCACTGGAAAAGATACACATTTGTTCTTCATAAAAAGGTTTAAATATATTGCGCAAAATTGTGATACTTATTGCAGAAGATGCATATATTTTACCACTCAAAATATCAATAGTATGCAGCAGCAATCTTTGATCTCTTTAAGCGGACTTCATCCAGAAAAGTCAAGATAGAGATGGAAATTTCAAGACCTTATTTGAAAATATTTCAAGATATTTCAGATTTATTTATTTATGTGCAAAGACATCTGCGCTAGAATTTTCTTTACCATGAAGTTTCCGTGCGCATGTTTCACATTTTTCCTGTTTCTTTTTTGAAGTGGGATAATATTATACATTTGAATCACTACATTCAAAACTCCGGCCATTTAAAAGAAAATATAAAGAAAGGGCAGGATTAAAAACCTGTAATTCCCTGGTGTTGATATCATCTGGTTTTTCAAGGGACAGATCCTTCTCTAAGGAACGCCACAAATATTTATCATCAAGCTGTGCTCTGACTGGATCTTGATTGCCTCCAAATAGTTCTTCAAAGTTTCGGAATGTTAAATCCACATCAGGTATGTCAAAATCATCATTACAAACACTGTCTTCACAGACCCCGAGGTCTTGCAAATTTTGAGTCCACAGCTACAAAAAGCAATTAACAAAGAGTAAAAGGTTCACTTGAAAGTTTGAGCTCAGTACTTTAATGTTATACTCACCAATAGAATCTTACTATCAGATGTAGAGAACAAAAGCATCTTATTATTTCTTTTGTGATTATGCACAAGTAAACAAGAAGATAGAGCATTCAAACATAAAAAATATTTAAAAAAAGGAAGAAAGAGTAATCTGCTTCAAGTCACACTGCTGCATTATGACATTACTTAAGTCAATATAAACAGACCATTACGCTCATACTTGATGTTGAGTTGCTTAGAGAGAAACTGATAGTCCACAAACAGATGAAAGCAGATGTTCCAGATCTAAGGCCAACTCCTTTTGCAGACACAAACCTGATCTCTAGTGTTGGCAGCTGAAAGCATTGACAACATGTCTAAGAATTTTATGATGTTCCTTTCCAACGTAAACAATTTGTTCAAGCTAAAACAGAATCATCTATATTTGCAAATTTTATTTGCTCCATTTCTGCCACTGTCTGTAACAAAAACACCAGCAGCAGAGTAATTTGAAATTATCAATGTTCGTAGAACTGATATCCAGACCATACTTAGTTGCTTACTTGAGTGAATGGTCAAGCGAACCGTGGTGTGATATACAAAATTGTTGAACAAACGAACTTTGTGTGGAACTTAACACTGGATTAAAGAGTTATGATAAATCAATGAAACCCTATGCTGCCTCTTCAGAGACATAATAGGATTTATCTTATGTAACTTGATTTTCAGAGAAATTTCATATTCTACTCCTATGCAGCAATGGATTATAGGTTGAAGAAACATTGAGTGATATATTGCTAATGATTCATTTGAATGATTAGAGATGATCTGAACAAACCTCGTTACTTTGAACTGGACTCTTGCATTGCCAAAAGGATTCTCCTTGGAAAGGCATCCCAGCAGTTGAAGGTGAAGGCATATGCTCCAGTTGGGTAAATGGCAACAAAGAGTCAACTTTCATCTCTTGAAGGAGACTGCCACACTGTTGAAGGTTATTGGCAACAACCTGGGAATGTTGTAAATCCTGATCAGGAGTTTCATCAAGCTTCTTTGTGGGGTTGTGCACTGAAGATGATTCAATTTGCTCTTGGCCATGTATCAAAGGACAATGGTTATTTCCCTCCATGAGATTAAGCCTTTTCAAGTTAAGAATCTGCTGCAAAATAAAGGAAGTGTTTTGCTGCTGTGTCTGTTCATTAAGTATCTGCAAGATCATAGAAAACTCTTAGAAGACAAATAAGGTTCACCTGATCTTCTGATGGACAGAAGGACACACAATGAAATCTGTAGATTCTTCATGTAAAACCCCAGAATAGCTGCAAAGACTATATAACTAACTATAACACCTTTATCGTAATTAAATACATATAATTGATATGAAAAAAACACTGGTTTTCCCTTTCATTTGCATCAAAATTATTGGCAACAAAGTCTATAATATAGGAATTTCTTCTATCGGTATATCTCAAACTCTCAAGGTTATACTTATCATCACTCACACCAGCAGCATAATCTTCAACCAATTACTTGTGGGAGGTAACTAGAACCACACTGCTCTCCATTATGGGGAAAAAATGATATGGGTAAAATTCACCATAAATTTGAGGAACCTTCAAATTTTGAATTTTTTTTTTTTTTTTTTTATAGCAGAAGTAAGCAAACAATAGTAATTGATACAGGGCTGAATTTATATTAATAATGATTTCAGCGGAGATATTTTATTTGGACAATGAAATCTGAAAAACTTCTGTTCAAGAAAATTGCTTGAAAGTCACTGATCCTGCTCACCTGACTTGTTTGACTGCTTGATCCCATTTCAGAATCTGCACTGGAGACTGAAATTGCAAAATTGGTTTTAGATGTAGCGGAAACGCCTCCAATTTGAGGGGAAGACTTTCCTGAAATATCCGAATTTTCCACACCTGGATTCGTAGCACCAGAAGAAGAGGAAAAAGACCTACCTAGAATGCCACTATTTTCTAACTCATTCAATTCAAACCCCCACATTGCTACAAAATCTTTAGCAGAAGGGCAACCCATGTAACTGTTGATAGCTCGTTTCTGATGTTGTGAAGAGGCGCCATGCAGGCTCCGGTCACATCCATGACACATGAACATTCGATGATTCAAACACTGGATGTAAGCTGGGTTCCCGCTACAGGAATCACAAAGGAGGGTTCTGAAATGCCGATTTGAAAGAGCATTAGCCGAGTGGACCTTTGCATCACAGGAAAGGCAGAGATGTGCTGCATCAGCCTTGCAATAAACAACTGGCCTGAATGCTGTACAAAATTCACAAATTTTCTCCATTTCCTAGTTTTTCAGTCACAAAGAACTCTGAATTTTCAAAACCTCAAACGTCGGATTGACTTTATCCCAACTGCGTGTTCCAGTAAAAGGATTTCTATGTCACTTCCCAAATCTGAAACAAAACAATAATCATTATGTAAAGCAATATCCAAAACATAGGGGGGGGGGAATAAACATCAGCATGCCGCCATATTTGAAACAAAACCTCGACAGCAGAATGAAGTGAAGCTTTTGCTGCACTTCAAACAAATTTCACCGACATTTTGATTGATTATTTACTAAATACCCTAAAGTTCACCTCAAAAAATATAAAATTTCCAAATGCAGCATGAAATAGTTGAAAATATCATAACAAAACTATATAAAATTTTATACACATCTAGTTGAATTAATATCATCCTTAAACTATTTACTATTCAACTAAATAAGGTGACAGCTGCATATATTTATTTGACACCCTTAAGTCTTAACATGCTCGATTAATACAATAATTTTTTATAAGTTGAATTAAACTACCTAGTAGTAAATTAACATACAAGAATTTCAATCAAAATTTAGAAAAAAAAAATATTATTTAAAAAAGAAAAAAAAAACAAAAAACCAAATAGATGATACAATCTAAACTAAACCAAAGGCGATCTCAACATAATCGTACAATCGCTAAACTCAAAACCTCAAAATCTTAAAAGATCAAGGGTGTCAAATCCAAAGATGATCCACATGCACGCCATAATATTAAAAAATAAAGAGAGTCAGAGAGAGAGAGAGAGAAAACAACAACCAAATAACAACAAACAAACTTGTTTATTTCCCGAGAAATAAATAAACTCGTGTCCAGAAAAAGGAGGAGGATCTGAAGACGGTCAGCTTCTGAAAATTAGATTACGGAGGTTCAGTTCTATTATTCAATTCTCTTCGCTTTTATCTTCTCCTTGTTGATGATGTTCTTCTTTCTCTTTTATCTGCGTGCTCGCCTTTGTGGGCTGACGTGTGAGTTAGGAGGGTGAACTTTTTGATGACGTGGAAGCGAACACGTGGCGTGCAGCACTGTGGGACCCGCCAGTGTTATCCATGTGCATGTGAATCGTTGAAGTTCTAGAGTTCCTTCACATGTCCCTGATCCTTAACTTTACCTGATTTGGCCAATGAGCGACAGCCACCTGTTGAGATGACTGTCTGCGACGGTTGGGGAGTTGGACTGCTATTAAGGACATATTAAGATTCATTTTCGACGTGATGATAATTCCTTGATGTTTTTGAGCTTATTTAAAATTATTTTTCACGTTATATTGCTGGTGACCAAGTGATGTCGCACTTTGGACATATAATTTATATACCAAATGATATGTTGGCAAAAATTATTTAATAGGCATCGGTATTAATTGATTTTATTTTTCATTATTAATGAAATAATATCAATTCACTTATAAAAATTATGACACACTATATGTCGTATTACTTAAAATATAAATTATATGTCTCAACTATACACGGGCAACATCATTGCGGATGATAATAATAGTATCTAGCATAGAAACATGCTCAAAACTTTAGACAAATTTGATTCGCCCTTAGATCCTCGTACTCCAATGGTCAATGGTCAATGGTCATAATCATCATAGACCAGAACCGTCAGTTTCATTATCCAACTAATTCTTCTGCGTGCGGTTGAGTGTTGACAAGCACTGAAAGCAGGGGCTTGGCGAAGCTACAATTCCCGTAACTTACAGCCAACAAGTGCAAAAAATAAAAACTCAACCAAGCCCATGGAGGCAACAAATACCACTTTTTGAGCACGATAACTTTTTCCAATGGATTCCAAACCACCATCATGAAGCACTTTTAAAAGAGACTATTATCTAGTAAAGAACATATCAGCTTTCAAGGAAAAAATAGGCAATCGCACCAACTTTTAAATGCAAGATTCAAACATGATAAAAAGTAGATTTGCGTTATGGGTATGATTCATCCATGGGAAAATAATATACCTGCGAAGCCAAACACATTAGTAGCAAACAATTTTTTTGTCGGTACAGATATTATGGCTGCAATCTTTTACGAAATCAAAATAGAAAATTTACAAAAGTACACATAAAATCATGTGCAGTTCTTTGTTCCTTCTCTTTAAGCCGTACATCTCCATAACCAGATCATTCAGGAATTAGCATGTCACTGTACACTTGGGGATCCAAAATTGTCACAACCAGAATATAGAATTGGTAATAGTAAAAGACCTGAAGATAGATCCAAATGTTAAAGAGCAATGAATCTCCCAAAAAGAAATGCCTTCTGATGTAGCAACAACCTGAATCAAAATGGAAACAATAAGAGGCTAGGCAGACTGACACAAAATAAAGACATGCTTAAGGCATCAATCAACAAATGACAACCTTCATCTAAAAAGCAGAGAGATCATGAAAAATAAACTTGACTGCATTTCTACAGTCAAATAAGAACTCGAACCAAGTTGGGTTATAATGACATGATGAAAACATACTAAAGAATGGCTCACAACAGCAAGCCAAGAAAAATGCAGCTTGCATATCAATAACGTTTCAATATTAAATACCAGTTCTGAGTTTTCCCCTGCCTACCCCCCTTTCCAGGGGATGCATTGACACAGAGAAAGACAAATCACCCTTTCCAAGATGTGAGGGGTTATCAATTACCACTGAAGTCATGATCTCTGAACAAAATAATGAAAGCATATTGTAACATGATAATCTTCTCCATATCCATGATACACACCTGAGAGCTTGAACAATCCTCTTCGCTTGACATTTCTCTCTATTCCCAAAATGAATATGATTATAAAGTCAGCATTAAAATAATAACACAAGGACAGAAAGATAAAAAAAAAGGATGCCAGGATTCAAAGGGATATTCTACCATAAAGATATTATACCTCGGTCAGGTTTTTTTTGTATGGACTTCAATAATGTCATTGTCTTCCATTTCAAGGCTAGCTGGAGTAGCTTCTGGACCGATTTTGTCCCCATCAAAACAAAATACTAAGTTTTCCTGGTCCAGATTAACTTTGTCGGCATACATTTCGAACAACCGCTCAAACTTGTCATCCTATAAGAATTAGATAACTCTTAAATACTCAAACTATAATCTAATAACAAACGAAAGATACAACGATAAATATGTAGAGAAGAGTAATAATGCACAAAAAGAACAAAGTGCAAAACAGACAACCGAACCATAAATAAAAGAATAATAATGTGCATAACAGACAAGTAAACTCTGCAGATATTCCCTAGCAAATAATTTAAAAAACGAAGGTCAGAAGCTAGATATACATATTACACCAAGAAGAAAGTCTAAAATTTGCAAACAAATAATACCGCGTACACGCGGAATTGCTTGAGTCCTCCCTTGTCCTGGATAGAAACAACTATTTTAGCCCTTTCAACGGCAGGTTTAGATACTTTCTCAGACTCAGCCTCTAGTGCAGCTGGCATTGAACTATCAAGTTTTCTCTTCACAGACTCCTCCACTGCTCGTATAACATCATCGGCTGATTTCGCAAACGACACCAACTCTTGCTTCTTTAGCCTACATGTATGGTATGTTAATTGAAAAAAGTAAGAGCAAAGAAGTGGATATGAAGACCAAAAAGTCAATTGGAAAACAAGAACCTAAGAAACCAGGAAAATTAAGTATTATTCTAATATATACAAAACAAAAGCACATTGCCTCTTGAAATTCAGCATAATATTTGTTCGGCCAAACATTAGAAAATGATATTCTTTTATTGATATAATTAGTATTATTGTTGTTCTTTGGGGTCATATGTCATTACGGATGATTCAATTAGTTTCCTTCCTTTGCATCATTCCAAATACTCGTGAATAAGAAATAGAACTTAAAGAAAATGACCTACACCCCTTTTCATTTCATAATCATTTGCAATCCATTTCTCTAGCTATAGGAAACATAAATTCTATGAACAATTTAGTATTAAACATATTTCATTCCAAAATTCGAGAAGTCTAAAACAAAGACTTTATGTCAGGTGAATAGCAAAAACAAAACCACTCATTCAAATATACCTCAACTCCTTTATGGCTGAATCCTCAACGAGCTGTTTCTGAACCATAACTTTGGGTGGAGGAGGTAGCCAATCCTCCTCCTCCTCCTCCTCCTCCTCCTCTTCACAATCCACAACTTCTAGCTCCTTTATGTCAACTCCGACCTTCTTGCCAACCTAATTCCAAAATGTATTCAAAACATTTAACAATCAATAATGGAGCGTTTGGAATAGTCAAAAGCGTTTCAGGCTTATTTTACCGTGTTTGATTGAAATTAAAAATAAGAAAGGTGCTTCATCAAAATAAAAAGGGAAATTAAAATGCTTTTGGAACAAGCACTGGATAGGTGCTCTCCAGAAAGCTTTTTGAATAGATAAGCACTCTGAAGGAATTTTGAAGAAGCACTGGATAGGTGCCATGAAAAGAATTTGGACACTTTCACAAAAAGAATCTCACTTAAAGACTGTTTCCACAAAAGCACTACTAAGTACAATCTAAATCCATAACATCAACAGTAAAACTAAATCCTCTCACACCACATCGTCTAATATCTAGAATCAAATTCATAATATTACAACACACAAATTCAAGTGGGTAACCCTAAATATACATATTAGATATTCTTACAGCGGGATTAAGGACCTTTGTTCGCTTGGGACACGGGATTGGAGGCGTATCGTCATCTGCCACATACAAAAAAAATTACTTTACTCATAAAAAATGGAAAAAAAAAAACTTTCATTTGTTTAAGAGTGCGAAATTAATGCAGCAATTCTTATTGAGGAAAGATAAAATAGAACATACCGTCGAGGAAAACGAGATTGTGAGGCTGAACGCGACGGTAGTCGAACAAGGGTTCTAAATCATCAACTTCAGTTAAATCTGCCTGCATGGCAATCAAATTAATGCAATCCACAGTTAGACAAATCAAAACCCTATATTTTGAAATTTAAAAAAAAAAAACAGAAACTCGAAATTAGAGCTCACCATCTCTCTGTCTCAGTCTCTTCGTACGTACGTCAACTTGAGGATCAATTAATTAAGAGCGTCCCGCCCAAAAGGCCAAACTTGCTTATGCTGCCATTATTATAATATACAGAGCGATAAACTCTTTCATTCTCTTAATTAAATTGTTTTTTATTAGTATTGTCGATTGTCATACAGGTGGGCCTTCTGTTGGCCCGCTTCTAGTTCTAGCCCGAATCCAATTCGTATGGCCAATCCGCCCCGTTACTGATCCAGTGATCCGGGAACCCAGTTCAACAATTTAAATTTTATAACATTACCATATTTTTCCGAGCAAATTTTATATTTATCCATTAATTAAGTGTGATTCTGTATTTTAGTTAAAATGTATTATTTATACTACAATTTGTATTATATTTCTTAATGCAATCAAATGTTTTAAAAAAGATTGAACCACTTATTATATTTTAGATATAGTCTAATTCAATTAAATTCAACATTTAACATGAATCTCAATTGCTATATATTCTTTAAGGATGTTATACTTATAAAGTTGAACAATATATTAGGATTTGTTTGGTTGTGAAGTGGTGTGATTTTTAAGCTAACAACTATTTTAAACTAATAGGTCTAGTTGTCGAAGGACAAGTCACAATACACAAATTTATTCATGAAATAATAATGGGGTAAATTTCAAGTTATATTAGAACACTACTACTTCAGAAATGAAAACCTCTAAGCTTAGAGATTACAGAAGGCAACTCAACGATACAGATTAAACCTCTAAGCTTAGAGTTTTCTATCTGTAATTCTAGAACGACCACCTCAAAAACAATATCATATGCCTCGTAAATCAGCATATAATTTTTGTTTTACACGTGTGTCCCCCAATCACAGAAATAAGCTGTTAATATTTAACTGCTTAATCACTTGGGCCCCACAAGAGAGGAAATAATTAATATATACTTGAATTGCCTGAGTGTAATTGGTTTTGGGCGATTAGATTTGTCAGCGCAAATCATCGCACCTATGGCGACAACTTAGAATTGTCAAATCCAAGCTTTTCTAGTGGACTATTGCGATCTCTAGTTGCTGCCCTTGCTAATTCTATCATTAAATTTATTATAATTGTATTTTATCATAAAATTGTATTCCCACCGAATCATCTTATTGCACAAATGACCTCTTTCTATTTTCCATAAATTTAGAACCATTCCACCATTTTCTTTCATCCATTATTTGTCTCCACTGATTTACAGTAATCATATATTTGCTGCATCAGTTATCATTCTAATTGTTACAAAAAATTTATAGTAATCATTAGATTTCAGTCACTGCTGTGTTGTCCAAGAGCCAACATAATCGTAGCCTAACGTGTGACAGTAAATCAAGTATAAAATCACTTTACAATTTGAAAAATAAAAATAAAAGAAAAAAGAGAGAGGATGGTATCTACTTAATATAATTTAAGATAATACCATGTGACATCTAAAATTAGGTGGGATACAAACTTTTTGACATTCTAACTTTGCTTTTTAACATAGCATTAATTACTACTTCTAAATTCTTGTTTGGCCGTGCAAGCATAAGGAGGACCGTCTTCTCAATTAATATTTTATTTTTTTACACCCTCCATTTGAGCATTAAAATTACAACGCTGCCCTTGTCTTCTTTTCAATCACGGCTCCGCTGGTTGATGGCCACAACAGCTCATCAACTTTGGTTCGTTGATTGAATTATACTTCCATCTTTTGCAGTTTTTTATTATTATTTTTTAATTATTACACTTACTAGTTTTCACCAAAAAAATTTTCTCTAAATTATCTCAAATTCTGACCAAAGCCCCAATCCACATTCTTTTTGCCAGTATTTTCATTAACGCATTTAACAATTTAAAATTTTTAGAATAAGATAAAATTATTATAAGATTATGATATATCTAAAACTTTATTTAATATTACAGAGGTGGATAAATTTCACTGGACGAGATTTCTACAACTATTTTGCAACTCTCTTTAAAACACTATTAACAGAGAGATTGTGTTTAATTCAAAAGAGACTTGGTAGCCTTTTTTTTTTTTTTTTGGGTCTAAAATTTAAATGGATATGAATTTTTCTAAATTTTGAATGGGTCTGATTATGAAAATATGAATGACATATTTATTTTTCTTTTTTAAATAACTGAATATAAGTGGCATCTTGTTTGTTATCACAATAAAAAAAACTTAAATTTGGTTATTTGACATTTATGTCCTTATAAATTAAAACAAAAAAAGAGGATTAGATTTTATAATTTAGGAAATAAATTATTTTACAGAGATATTTTTATAATATAATATTTACTTATCATTCAGACCTTTTTCTATTCAGATAAAAATTACAAAAGATTACTTTTTTTTCTATTTCAATGTTAATGTCTGAAAATCATACATAAATTCTAAAAAATAAACAAGCATATTTTAGAAAATGTCTGAAACTAATAAAATTTCAAACTTCAGACATTTAACGAACAACCTTTACTTTTTATTTTATGTATAAAAATAGAGAAAAAAACATGTAAGAGAAGAAAGTTTTGAGGGACTAAAATGATAAGGACAATCACTATCATTTTTTTTAAAGCTAATACTCTCCTTATCATTTAGTCTCTCAAATTTTTCTTCTCTCACTTGCTATTTCTATATTTTTATCTATGAAAAAATATAAATCTCTTTTGAATTAAATACAGTCTCGTAAAATCTATCCCTAATTAATCATTATTAAGACTTGTGTAATATTAAATAAATTTTTAGACATATCATAATCTTATAATAATTTTATCTTATTTTAAAAAATTTAAATTGTTAAATGATTTAATGAAAATAATGGCTAAAAAAAAAAGAAGTTTGGGGCTTTCGTCAAAATTTGATATAATTTATAATTTTTTTTTTGTGAAAACTAATCAGTGTAAAATTAATAAACAAAAAAAATGAAAAACAAAAATGTCTTGAAGAGTTGTTGTGGTCACCAGCGCAACTGTGAATGCTAAGAAGACAAGGATAGCGTTGTAATTTTTGAAGCTCGAGTGGAGCTGGGACACGTGCCGTCTGGTGGACTATGGTACTGTTGCTAGTGCGCTTCCGAAAAAATTCTATAATATTTGAGCACGTTATTTCCTGAAGCCCTTTCCTTTCCCGTCCAGCACTCGTATAAATACCTCATCCCCTTTTGCCGTCCAACTTTCAAGCTGAGTTTACATTTCAGTTTTTGTTTTTGTTCTTTCATTTTCAAAAATTGATCCGGTTTGCTGTTCCCTAAGTTATTTACCGTTAAAAAAAGGAACTCAATCCAGGGTTTGCTGAGATATATATGCAAAGGCAAAGCTGCTAGTGCATTCTTCATCATCCAAATTCAAGCCCTTCTGTGTACGTTCATTTTCTTTACCATTATTGACTGAAGTTGTATGTTATTTTTGAGTATATATGCAGTCCACTTCAAAGTGTCTTTGTTCTGCTAACTTAATTTCCGTGAAAAAATTGGTTAAATCCCAGCTGAGAATTTTGTTAAAGACTGCTATAGAAGAGATTTGTTTTTTGTTTTCTTTCTTTCTCTTATTACATCACAAGAAATATAGAGTAAAATTTTTAACTTATTCTCACTAAAAATGATAATTTTCAATTTATTTATAGTTATCAAATACCACTAAAAATTTAAAAAGTTTGTCATCAATGTGTCACCATTTATGTTAATCTTTTGACTGATAAATACTGATAAATAGAAGTAAATTAATGTTTTTCAAAATTCTCAAAGGGTAAATTGAAGGTTTTTTTTTTTTTTTTTTTTTATAGAAACATCAAACATGTAACTTGGAGTATGGGTTTATTTAGGGTATAAGAGTTAGAATTTTTAAAAGCAAAAGCTAAACTTTATGAAGAAAATTGGATGTTTGATTGATTGGGATTGGATTTCTTGCTTTTTCAAGTTTATTAAATTGTTGTCATGAATAGATGATTATGGATGATGGTATAGGGGATATTTCGATTCCCATAACAAAACATTTTTACTTTTTTTTTAACCTTTAGGAAATTTTAATATCCACACAGGTCAATTGAAATTTGAAACTCATGTTGTGGTTTTCTAAAAATTTTCAAGGGCAAAAATTATCTTTTAACATGAGTCGTAATAACTGTTGAAACAAGTGTGTATACTATAAAATTTTGATGAAAGATTTGGGTGCAGATGAAAACTACTGCCTCAAATTTTTAGAGGAGAATTGGGTCGGTCGAAAGCAAATAATTGTATGGCTGTGACACAAAGACTTGCTCAACTTGGAGAAGAAATCGAACACATCGAGGACCAGCTCCGCGAACGCCAGAGGCTCCTGTTCGCCTTTTGGCAATGTCAACCAAAAGACCAAAAAATAAAGGAAGCCGAGCTCCGACTCCAAATGCTGCGAGTTGAACAACAGTCGCTCATTCTCTCATTGGCATTGTGGTTCCGCAGTGGCCCAAGAAATTAGAAGAAGACAATTTGAGAAGAAATTAATACAAGGTGTTTTTAATTTTATTTTTTTTTCAAAGAAAATGGGATACACAAAAAATTATTAATCATTTTAATGATTTTGCAGAGGGTGAAATCACGTCTACTCAATCTCTTATCCCTATATTTTTAGATATCCAAAACCATTAAAATGATAATTAATTATTTTAGAGAGGAAATAATTAATATACACTTGAATTGCCTGAGTGTAATTGGTTTTGGGCGATTAGATTTGTCACTGCAAATCGTCGTACGCGTACCTATGGCGACAAATTAGGATTGTCAAATGAAAGCTTTTCTAGTGGACTATTGCAATCTCTAGTTGCTGCCCTTGCTAATTCTATTATTAAATTTATTATAATTATATTTTATCATAAAATTGTATTCGCACCGAATCATCTTATTGCAAAAATTACCTCCTTCTATTTTCCATAAATTTAGAACCATTCCACCATTTTCTTTCATCCATTATTTGTCTCCATTGATTTACAGTAATAATAGATTTGCACCGCTAAATATTGTTACAAAAAACTTATAATAATCATTGATTTCATTAGATTTCAGTTACTGATAAGTTGTCCAAGAGGTAACAAAATCTTAGCCTAACATGTGATAGTAAATAAAGTATAAAATCACTTTACAATTTAAAAAAAAAAAAAAAGAGAGGTTAGCATCCACTTAATATAATTATGATAATACCATGTGACATCCAAAATTAGGTGGGATACAAACTTTTTTTACATTCTTGCTTTGCTTTTTAACATAGCATTACTACTTTTAAATTCTTGTTTATCCATGCGAGCAGAAGGAGGGCTATCTTCTCAATTAATTATATCTTCTGTAGAAGTAACAACTAATTAAGAAATAAGTGTTGAGAGCTTTGAATTTAATTTGACTCTCTAACCTCAGTCAAATTTCATCAATGGAAACTAATTAACGAACGAACAATTACAGTCACAACGTGTCATTTTTTTAGTTTCTTTCGTCTTATTAGCACCAATCTAAGGAAATCTAATATGATAGGATGGTACAAACAGTTTTAGTTGCCTTAAAAAAAATACAAAAATAATTATAAATGGGTTTTCCAAAAAAGATTAATGTTATTCTTTATTCATATGAAGTGAAAGGGGATGAGTTCGTGAATGTTGGTTGGACAAATTCAAAAGCTTCGACACAAAGGCATTTTGACTTCGGGGAGAATAATATCCATGTGAATAAAAATAAAAATAAAGAAACAACAACAGCAGCAAAGGTAGGGCTAAAAAGCCCGAGCTTGGACGGCCGAGCTCATTCGCATGGGCTTTGACCCTGACTTTTCATACGAGAGCCTGAATAAAGGCTCACAGAAAAAAGTCTAGGTCAGGTCCAAACTCTTTATTTTTAAAAAAAAAATAAATTTATAAATTATAATAATAAATTAAGTTTTTAAAAATCAATACTGAATAAAAATACTTGAAATAGAGAATTCGATACAAAAAAATTAAATCTCTATATTTTTATCTACTTTATTTTTTTATTTATTGTAAATGAGAATAATAAATTAAAATTTTAATAAATAATAAAGAAAGAAAACTTAAATACCTAATTTATATATCAATACTGAATAAAAAAATAAAATTGTAATACTAAACTCTCTTTTAAGGTTTAAATTGGAGAATTCAGTACTAAAATATTAAATCTCTAAACTTTTATTTGCTTTATTTATTATTTTATTTTAAAATATTTATTTTTTTTAATTCATTGTTGATTATAACAACTTAATTATCATTAACTCATTTTAAATTAACAACATCTAAAGAAGTTATGAAAAAATAATTAAAAGTCGAAGTCTAACCTTAGCCCGTCGAGGCCCACAATGGATCCGGCCCAGACCTTACCCTCACACGTTAAAAAAGCCCAAACCAACATCCCATTAGTCATTTTCAAGACAACAGTGTTCAATGGAACATGTTATTTCTTCGAAATGACGTATTCAATAGTGGTGGTCAATGGAACCCTACTCAGAGCTCCGGATTCCCGTCCTGCACTCATATAAATACCCCCCTTCCCTTTTCCCTCCCACCTTTCAAGCTGACTTTACATTTCAGTTTTTGTTTTGGTTTTTTCATTTTTAAAGATTGATCGGGTTTGCTGAGATATATATGCAAATGCAAAGCTGCAGGTGCATTCTTCATCATCCAAATCCAAACCCTTCTGTGTACGTCCATTTTCTTTACCATTATTGACTCAAGTTGTATGTTATTTTTGGGTGTATATGCAGTCCACTTCAAAGTGTTTTTGTTCTGCTAATTTAATCTCCGAGAAAAAATTGGTTAAACCCCAGCTGAGAATTTTGTTAAAGACTGCTATGGAAGAGATTTGTTTTCTGTCTTCTTTCTTTCTCTTATTACAGCACAATAAGTTTAGAGTAAAATTTTTAACTTACTCCCTCTAAAAGTGATAATTTTCAATTTATTTATATTTATCAAATACCAATAAAAAGTTAAAAAGTTTGTCATCAACGTGTCTCCGTTTATTTTAATCTTTTGACTGATAAATAGAAGTAAATTAATGTATTTCCAAATTTTAAAATGGTAAATTGAAGATTTTCGTTATAGAAAGATGGAACTTGGAATATGGGTTTATTTAGGGTATAAGAGTTAGACTCTTTAAAAGCAAAAGCTTTATGAAGAAAGTTGGCTGTTTGATTGACTGGGATGGGATTTCTTGCTTTTTCAAGTTTATTAATTTGTTGTCATGAATATATGATTATGGATGATGGTATAGGGGATATTTCGATTCCCATAACAAAACTTTTTTTTTTCTAACTTTTAAGAAATTTTAATATCTACATAGGTCAATTGGAATTTGAAACTCATGTTGTGGTTTTCTGATAATTTTACACTTAAAAATTTTCAAGTAAGAGCAAAAATTGTCTTTTAATGTGAGCCATGATAACTATTGAAACAAGTGTGTATACTATAAAATTTGATGAAAAATTTGGGTGCAAATGATAAGTGCTCCCTCAAATTTTTAGAGGAGAATTGGGTCGGTCCAAAGTAAATAATTGTATGGCTATGGCACAAAGGCTTGCTCAACTTGGAGAAGAAATCGAACGCATCGAGGACCAACTCTGCGAATGCCAGAGGCTCCTCTTCGCTTTTTGGCAATGCCAACCAAAAGACCAAAAAATAAGGGAAGCCGAGCTCCAACTCCAAATGCTGCGAGCTGAACAACACTCACTCATTCTCTCATTGGCATTGTGGTTCCGCGGTGGCCCAAGAAATTAGAAGAAGACAAGTTGAGAAGAAATTAATACAAAGATTTAATTTAATTTTTTTTTTCAAAAGAAATGAGATATACAAAAAACAATTAATCATTTTGATGATTTTGCAGAGGGCGAAACCACTTCACATCAATGGATTATCCCTACATTTTTAGATATCCAAACCCATTAAAATGATAATTAATTATTTTAGAGAGGAAATAATTAATATACACTGGAATTGTCTGAGTGTAATTGGTTTTGGGCGATTCGATGTGTCAGCGCAAATCATCGCACCTACGGCCACAACTTAGGATTGTCAAATCCAAGCTTTCTAGTGGACTATTGCAATCTCTAGTTGCGGAGCTAGCTAAGTTACAGATTCTGTAACATACAGATCCAACTTAGCCAGCTCCTGATTGGTTAGCTAGCTACCAAACAAAAACAATTGCATGCTTTTTCTCCATATGCAGGACAGGTGTGGTGCATGCATTGGGTGCGTATGTTACAGAATCTGTAAGGTAGACAGGTCCCTCTAGTTGCCGCCCTTGTTAATTCTATTATTAAATTTTTTTATAATTATATTTTATCATAAAATTGTATTCCCACCGAATCATCTTATTGCAAAAATTACCTCTTTCTATTTTCCATAGATTTAGAACCATTTCACCATTTTCTTTCATCCATTATTTGTCTCGATTGATTTACAGTAATCATATATTTGCTGCATCAGTTATCCTTCTAATTGTTACCAAAAATTTATAGTAATCATTAGATTTCTGTTACTGCTATGTTGTCCAAGAGGCAACATAATCACAGCCTAACGTTTGATAGTAAATATAGTATAAAATCACTTTACAATTTTTTTTTTTTAAAAACAGAAAAGAAAAAAGAGGGAGATCAATATCCACTTGATATAATTTTATTATAAAACCACGTCACATCCAAAATTAGGTGGGATACAAACCATCTCTCCTCAGGACACATGGCTGCCAAGTATTGGGTGTGTATGTTACATAAACCGTAACATAACAAGTTCCTTTTTACATTGTAGCTTTCCTTTTTAAGGGAAGCATGCCGTGCCACAATTACATCGATCCGATAGATATTAATGAATCCCACTAATTTAAGTGCATCTAACGGCTGGATGAAGTTGTGGTATGGTATCACAATTGCACCGTAGCCTAATCCTGTTTTTTAACATAGCATTACTACTTTTAAATTTTTATTTGTCCATGCAAGCAGAGCTACAGAAGGAGGGTCGTCTTCTCAATTAATTATATCTTCTGTAGAATTAACAACAAATATAAGAAGACTCTAGATATCTTACGTGATGATATCAAAAATATAATTCTTCCACAATCAATCTAATTATTATAAAAATAATATAATTTTATTATTTTATATTTTCACAACTATTAAATTTTTATTAAACTATTGTAAAAAAATCACATTTATTACATCATCATGTAAAATAAAAAACTTCATTTAAGAATTAAGTTTTGAGAGCTTTGAATTTAATTTGACTGTCTAACTTCAGTCAAATTTCCTCCACGGAAACTAATTAATGAACTGACAATGACAATCACAACGTGTCATTTTTTTAGTTTCTTTTGTCTTATTAGCATCAATCTCCGGAAATCTAACATTATAAGATGGTACAAAGTATAAACAGTTTTAATTGCCATAAAAAATTACAAAAATAATTATGAATTTTCTAAAAAACTGAACAAATATTAAATTATTAATGTTATTCTTTATTCATACGAGTGAAAGGAAACGAGTTCGTGATTGTTGGAGAAATTCAAAAGCGTCGACACAAAGGCATTTTGACTTCGGGGAGAATTATATCCATGTGAAGAAAAGAACTAGAGGCATGCAAGACATATGTCGAACACTCAAAACTTGGTTAAATTGCTTTTCATGACCTTATCTTTTCTATTATGGAAAATCTACCAAATAAACCATTTCCATAAATGTTTTGCTATTATTTTATCAAAACTTGAACTTTAAATGCTAGTCATTATTGGAAACTAATTTCTTTAGTCAACTGTGTTTATCACACAAAGGTTGAAGAGGATGAAAATATGTCAATTAACTTAATGAGTAACATAAATTTTGACTTAAAAACGTTAACAAAAATTATTAGTAATTGTTTTATAATTTACTCTATTGGTAGAGTAGAACAAAGTATATATGTATAATAATTGAAAAATATTTACCTGGACCAAATTTGTGAATATATACAATTTTTTTTCTTTTATAAACATTCTTTTATCCAGATACTTCAAAAGTTTTCAACAAGTTTTCCTTCTTCTTTTTTCGTGTGTGTGTACTTTTGACCTTTTTTTTTTTGTTTATTTTACAATGTGGCCCTCCTAAATCAAAGTTTATCATGATGACTGTAGAAGTAAACATAAGTGTACCTACACAGGTACCGATAGATGTTGTCTTATTGATTAATCCTATCTTTTTTTTTTTTTTTTTTTTTTGGAGAAGGTAATCCTATCTATTATGGAAATATTGAACTAATTAATTAACAATTTTAATTAAGAGGTTTGAACATAGTTTGACTGTCTAACTTGAGTCAAATTTCATTAGTGGAAACTAATTAGTGAACTTCTAATGTTGTCACCACGTGTCGTTTTTCCGTTATTTTTTGGCTTATACAATTATAAACAGCAAATATTATAAGATGGTAGAAACAATTTCATTTGCCTCATAAACTTATACATAGAATGAAATTTCACAAAATAGAACAATAATCAAGTGATATTTGTTGTTGATTCATTCTTTCTCTCTTTTCTTTTTCTTTTTTAAATAATTATTTGCTATTAAATTTCTTTTTCTGTGTGCCTGCCGTTTTTTTCGTGTCAACGGGGCTAAAACATACTGTTGACTCAAGAAAACAAGTTTGTCAAGTTTAGGTAAATAAGTAAACATGGGGCTACGTGTATTGCAGCAATTGGCTGGCCGCAGGAGCATGGCCCCACCGAAAAACAACTAAGCTATTTATTTTCATGTTTACGTGTAATTTGTGAACCACTCTGAAGTTCATGCGCTGCTAAGCAAAGTATTTTATTTACAACTCAAGGGCACAGACAGCCCCCACTTACAAATCTGCACTAGCTAGGCGTTTCCAGCAAAAAGCACCACATCCTTCATTTTCTCTCAGTTTCCCTCATATTTTCTTGATCTCTTTCTCTGTTAATTCAACCTCTAAATTAGTCCCTATCAACCATCCCTCTTGTGTTGAAACTTATTTCAATTCTCTTTGAGTTTAATTATTTTGCTTTTGCTTTCTTTGTTTCTGTTTCTAAACATGCAGAGGAAAGAATTGATGTTACCAAGTAGCATGGTACCCAGCTTTGCTAGAGGAATCAATATTCTGCTGGTGGATCACGATACGACTTCTCTCTTGTATATAGCTTCAATGCTAGAACAATATTCATACAAGGGTATAAATAAATTATTTGACTATCCTAACTTTTTGTTTCGATAAATTTTAGTTAAAAAACCATAAAGTTATGAAAATACTTTATTGCTTTCATCTTTTTTTCTTTTTTATTTGCTTACTAGAATCTGAACTTCATATAGTTATATTTGTGGTCTTTCATGAAAATCCTCATAAAAAATCTATTTGGATCGGACTTATTAATATTCGCATGCATTGTGGATTTTTGTAATATGTTGTCTATATGATTGATAAAATGTTATATCTGTGGAGATTTCGATTCAGCTCATATATATATGCTAATACATCTGAGAAAAAACACCTTGTTAGTTAGAAAAGGAAAATTTAGAGATCCATACTGAGGTAGCTGGAAAAATCAATAACCAAGATTTCAACGCTTTGAACCAAGCCAAGGTGAAAATTATTTCGTGTTTCTAACCTAGTTCTTTCCTTTTTTTAATTCCATGATAAATACCTTCTCACTACGTTTTATATGTTTCTTATTCTTTTTCATATATATCTCAACAATTTAATTTTATAATTAATAGTTTGTTTCATTCTTTTTGATTAGATTCAAAAAAAAAAAATGGAAAACTTTTTTATTCTGCAAGCATGAAAATGTAATAATAAAGTTATTCTCTTTTAGATTTATGATAATTAACACAGTTCTCGTTGTTTGATTATATATCTTCCAAACAAATGTTACCCTAATTTATTTATTAATAAATTTTATTCTTGCACTGACATTAGTACTATCAGTATACTTAACCTAAAAAGGTTCATTTAATTTATCGAACGAATAGTTCCTTTTTTGTTTCTATGTACTTCCTCATATGTCGTCTGTAGAGAGAAGCATTGGCATAGTATTTTGAACATGAAATAGCTTAATTTAATATAACAATTTTAACTTTATGACAATAACTATTACACCCTCTTATAAGTTGATTGTTAATTGCCTATTATCGTCACTTAATTAATTTGGTTGATATGAAGAATTTGAGGGTAAACTAATGTTCTTGGTTTATTCCTCTTTCAGTTACCACCACTGAACTAGCATCTGTTGCTTTGTCCTTGATTCGAAAAGAGAAGGATCGATTCGAGTTGGTTATGGCTAATGTTGATATTTCAAATATAGACAGTCTCTCTTTCGTTCGTGTATTGGTTAAGGAGGAAATCCCAATCATCTGTAAGTCAAATTTCAACTTTGCTGCTTATTATAATTGTTATCATACCTAATACTGTTTCTTCATCATAGATATGAATTTATTCTTTCTAATTTTGCAGTGATGTCCTCTAGAAGAAATGAGATTTTTTCCTGGAGGGCCCTAGTTGAAGGGGCATGCTTTTTTCTTGAGAAGCCAATTTCTTTCGATGATCTAAAATACGTGTGGCAGCATTCGTACATATATAAGAGGAGATCAAAAATTCAATTGGAGGACGCCCGAAAACCAGAGCAAGAAATATTGTTGAATCGTGGAAACATTTCTCAAGGTAAAAGGATCAATGAAGGAGGTGATGATGTGTCTAGGAATATTGCCAATGCCAGTGCAACCGATGACTTGCGATATAGTATCAATACTGACCAAAACGAGAAGAACAATAAGCAAATGGAAGTCGATGCTCAAGTTCACATATTTGATGAAAATAGTGTCAAAGAATCACAAAATGCTTGCAATATGGAACAGCACTTGGTCATGGCTAATGATCAAATTCAGGAACAAGGAGGACTCATTAAGACAAAGAGATCATTGGATGATGATAGAGAAGGAGAAAAAAAGAGAAACTTGAACTCTGATAATGAAAACTCCAACAGTTTTATGGTACCCACTGAGGAGAAAGGGAAAGAAATGAATGAAAGCAACAATGGACACGTCAAGAAGAAAAGGAAACCTCGTATCGTTTGGACTTCGGAGCTACATCTCAAGTTTATAGAAGCTGTTAGTTCACTTGGAGATATAAGTAATCAATTCTTTCTCGACAAACAATTATAAATATATAAAGTTTCTAAATCATGCGCTGTCCTCTTTCCCATTTGATAAACTATTCAAAATTTTCCCTTTGTTTACTTTCTGGATGCATGCAGAAGCTCGTCCCAAACTAATATTACAGAAGATGAATGTGCCCGGGCTGACGCAACGCCAGGTTGCTAGCCATCTGCAGGTACATTTATTTACCAACTATATTCACTTCTTAAACTAGGGTTTTGCTTTGTGCCCTTATGCTTAGACTCTTGTTGCTCTCCTTCATGACTATATAAGTATATATAGATGTAGGCTTCATGTGCATGTATACTAATTGCTAAATAGTCATTGGAATTGTAAGTGGTGATCAATTCTTTTCGAATCAATGTGTGTTAGATAAAGGAGAACCAGGATGCACATGTACATATTAGTCTTTTGAAACTCTATAGTAAATTAAATGTCTAAGTTATAATGCAGTTGGCCTCCTTCACCATATTACATGATACTTTCTGAGGTTCTTATATACATAGAGATCGAATATTGGAAAATTACCCTTGTCATTATATTAGTAAGAGTAATGTCACATATATAAACTGTTGTACAAGCTCTATTTATATACGGACTGATGGGGGTTGTTAAATCATTGTATCAATGGCACAATTGAATAAAATAAAGATGTTTAACAGTTGCTTGCACTAGGATGCATTTATATATAGATATAATTCAAATATCACAAGGTTCAAGTTGAGATCCATTGTGTATTCTTTGGAAATATTTCAGTTTCTAATCCAGAAAGAAAATGATACATATTCTTGATATTTTATTGCTTCTTCTGTTTCCTTCTTCTTAATCAATGTTCTTCTTTTACTCTTGCTATTCATTTTTCTCTTTTTTCCGAATTTGGAGTAAGATTACTTACCATTCTTTCTCGCTGTTAAGAATTACAAAGCTCGGGTACGTCAGATTTCTGACAATGTCATACGTGATTTATCTTCAAATACGGGATCATTGCAAACTCTTGAGAGGATCAAACCATCAGTGGTGGGTCAGCCAACACTCAATAGTAATGACTTTGCAGCTGCAGGTAATGTGACACAAACAATTTCACCAAATTTCTGAGAGTGCGGCAGCTCTCAAATTGCGTGTTTAGCAACTTTAAGATTAATAGGCTTGTAGCGAGATTCGATTAATCATCTCAAACTGGACTAATGTTGATCATATTTATAGGGAAAACACAAGGAGCAGGTACTGTGCAAGTTGAAAATGCTTTGGGAATTTCAAGCAATGTGGCTAATTCAGGAAAATCTCTAAAGCAATTCTCTGAGGGAAATCAGGAAGTGAAAGCCATTGCAGTTCTGGAACCTCCAGCAGCCAGTTCAGTTAATGCAGGAAAGTCTGCCTATGCTGCCCTGTTGAAATTTCTTGACGAAGATGAAGAAGAAATCAGAGCTGGTTTAGGTGGTGAGCTGAAACCAGCTGATCTTGACCGATACTGTGAATGGCTGAGAGAAGCCTTAATGGAAAAGAGTGAACATTCTGAATGATTCTGTAAGTGCAATTTTGTGAAATTACACCTCAATATATCTGCCCGTTGATCATTTTTGCTAATAAAGCATGTCACTTATACATATTCGTTTTAGGCTCGTTTAGCAGCAGATGGAGCCTCAATACTTCAGTGGATAGAGCATAGAGGTCTGGATGGCACGCATCAAATATTTTTGAAGCTAAAAACCAGTTGAAAATCGACAGAAACGATAGCTACAAACTAAGAAAAATATGACATTAGAAAGTTTTAATTACCATACTGTACATTTAACTATACCGAGAAACTTGTAAATTTTTTACAACATTTGGTATGTAATAATTTCAATCTTCTAACATTTGATATCAACTAGTTGCAATCTAGCTTAATGCTAATCTGTTATAAAGTGTGCAGCAGCTTCTAAATCATTGATAGTCATGTAACTTGAGACAGTAAGTGAAGCCAGATGGCAAGTAACATTTCTATCCCATATTCAGTACTGCATTTGCAAATGGCCAAGAGTAGAGGTTGCCAATGGGCCGACTGGCTCGTGCCATGGTACTAGTGCGACAGTGTCCGTACATCACAGCATGTGGGCTGAGAATTTTAAACACGTGTCCCTTAAAATCACGGTATGATTAGAGATAGGATAAATTACAGTACATGAAAAGACCTGCGATAAACATGTTTAATTAGTGGATTAACACGCAGCCCGTGAATCATCAATAGCATGAGCCAAATAACTTAAAATTGAATCTTTTAATTTATTTTATTAGTGTAAGTTTTTTAAATTCATTTAATTCTTAATTTAAAAAAATCGAATTATTTTATGTTTGTAATTTATTAAATAAATAAATGATATTATGATTTTAATAAATAAAATTATAGATATTATGATTTAATAAATATATGCATTGATATTATCTTGAATATGGTTTACAACTCTATGTAAATTTAAGTTAACAACTAAGTGAAATTTTAAGAAAAATTTATTGTTGTTGTTATTAAGTATTATCGTGAGGTTTAATTTAGTCGTGAACATTACATTCTCTTACTATTATTAGTTTTTTATTATTAAATATAAACTTGAGTTTAAACTTTTGATTTTCATTAAAGGCACGTGGACAAAAAAAAAAGAAAAAAGAAAAAAGATGGGCTTCAAAACGGCATGCCAGAACTTGCCTTGTCATCTAAAAAAAAGAGTTTGTCATGCTTTTTCCTTAGTCAGGGCACCCGGTGAACTGTGCCATACTAGCCCACGGGCCCTCATAGACTTTCTTTTAACAGTGCTGGTTTGACCCATTGGCACTGGCACGACCCATTCGCCATCTCTACTTAATAGGAATATTTCTCACCTTTGATGAGAAATCAACATTCCATCTATTTCTTAACCTACGTATTTTCACTCAATTTTTGAATTGCTAAATTCCTTTGCTAAAACATTTAGATGCATTTTCCCCTTGCACATGGATGTGTAGAATACTTTTTGTAAATAAAAATTTTCCAATTGTAGTCTTTAAATATAATAAATGAATTATGTTGATCTTGTATTGCATATGGGGAAAACTGAAGGCCACTTATACGTACAAATTGTATTCATATTAAGATTATATTATATAAATATTAATTGAGTTTTGGGTAATCCGTTTATCTTCCGTGTCAAGTTAGGATCTCAATATTTTGACATGATTATTAAATAGATCGTGTTTGGGTTGACTAAAATTTGACACGATAACATGACCGGTGACCCATTTTGTCGCTAATCTACTTTGATTGAAACCGGCTTTGTATTGAATATGCTCTTCAAAATTCCAGCGTGACTGGTGTTTTTCTAACTGGGTTGAACTTTGAAGCTTTTGGCATTGCAGTAATATAGGGTATCTTGATTCATTTCCTATATAGTATTCATCTTGGGCAACTATAAATCAATGGTTTATTATCAATTATCAAAGTGAAATTACTTCATTAGCTTCTGAAGCAATCTGAAAAACCTTAATTGTTTGTGTCCTTGTTTTACATGTTAGAAATATTGAATTTTTTATTGCTTTTCTTGTATTTACTATAGTTGGATGCTTTTTTGCGGAGCTTGGCTGTGCAAAGCCTGATGCAAAAGTTCTGCATGGACTTCTTGTTCCCCAACTCAAAGGAAATGGTGCGCCTGGTCCTGGTCCCGCAATTTTTAACTTCGTACGACTTTGCAATCCACCGAACCGAACTGAACCGAAGTATTTCAGTTTGATTCGATTCTGATATTCAAATCGGTTCCATTTCAGTAACAATTCGTTATTGTTGGATCTAAATTTAGCAATGATTCAACACATCAGAAAACATACAGAACTCAAAGAAATTGCAGGAAATGAATGAGAGAACAATAATATATATTGTTTTATTTCCCAAGAGTGAGGATCAATCTACAATACCTACATATAATTTTAGCTAGCAATGTTGGTTATAGGACCTTTAAACCAATGACGAGCACTGAAGATCCAAGCAGATACAGTAAGAATGAGCAAGCCACAAACTGCAACAGGAGTGTAGTTGAGTGTGTCACTAGTTATTGGGTAGGCCACAGGCAAGGAGAAGAGGACTGAGATTGTTGCCACCCAAAGGACCGCAATCCAACCAACCACGATCCCATAACGCCCCAAGTTGAAAGGTCCGGGGATGAAGGACTTGCGTGCCAAAGTCACCCTGAAGAAGATGGGTAGGGCATATGCAATGTACAGCCCTATAGTAGCAATAGATACCATGGCTTGAAATGCTACTGCACTTCCAAGATACTGTAAAGGGTTAAAAAGAAACTAGTGAGAGATTAGCAGTTGAAGGAAGAGGAGCAGCACGGCAGGCTTAACCAAGACAAGCTGACCAAGTTCACATCATATTAACAAATCAGAGCATTTTGTTATCACAGGACATAGTGATCTTTTGAAACTGTCATTGAGAAAAAACAAAACACATAATGACTCAGAACTAAAATCAAAATATTCTCTAGAATTTTTAATTTATGAGTGGAAAGAAGAAAGAAAATAAGATGTATTTGATGTTTGCATCAGATAGAAAATCAACCATTTTCTGACATGAAGTTAGATGGAGCTTATCTCAATTTTATATCAGCTATTTCTTTGCTATAACCATAGAAGGGAAAACCTGCCACACAATTTGACAGAAATTCTAAAGCATGGGAATGGAAGGGAGATATCAAATTTCAGAAGGTTATGATAAAAGGAAAAGAAAAAGGTGTGCATGTTGCGGAGAAAGAAAGCGAGAGAGACAGGAACATACTGTTAGTGCCATGCAAAATGATATAAATGCAGATAGCCAAACTGCATTTATGGGAATGTCCTGACTGTTCACTTCGTGCCAAAATGATGAGAATGGCATGGCTCCATCTCTTGAAAATGCATATGCCATCCTGATAACAAAATGGGGCGCAATATCAAAGATATGTAAGAAATTAAATCAATCCAAGTGCGTCTTCAATTTTAAAACAAGTCAAGGCAGAGGTACCTGGAGTTGCTTGTTACTGAACTCATACCACAGAAAAATATGGCAACAGCAACAACTCCTAAACAAACAATTCCCCCAACTCCACTGCCAAATCTATTCTTGAATGCCAGATAGAATATTTCCGCAATGGCATAACCACCAGCATCATTGTCTTCACTTAAAAGGTTTGGGATGCTGGTAACTGCAAAGGTGATACCGAGTATGTAACCCCATCCAAAAATAATAGATATTCCAATGGCACTTATTATTCCCTTTGGTCCATTCCTATCAGCATTCTTTGTTTCCTCCGTCTAGAAATAGAAGGTCAAAGGAAGGGTGATAATCAACTTTCAGTTGTGTGATTAACTAGCAGAAAGGAAGAGAGCTAACATTCTAAGGAATTGGTGGAACAGAAAGAAAGAGAAGACAACCAGAGTTTTTGAAGTCTTCAGTTGATTCTATTTATAATGCAAGTATAATGTATGATTATCTTTGAGTTGCTCATGGTGTGGTCTAGGGTATGTTTTGGAAGAAGAGACTTCTCAAAACAGAAAGTGTATTACTGCTAAATGTCAAAAGCAAAGTTTTAATGTCTCATATTTTCATGACTTTGCTCTTTAAAAATGTCTTACATTGAATAAATATTGGAAGTTTCTCAAAGTCAATATCAAGATGTATCAGAGAGAAAGAAGGTTGGATAGATGCAATAAAAGAGCAATACAACTTACCATATGAGCAGATGCATCATAGCCAGTAAGTGTATACTGGCTCATTAGAAGACCGAGAACAAATATATAAACTTTACTGTTGATTCCATCACCATTATCAGAGTTGAAGTGAGTGAAAACAAACTTTGCACTGGCCCTTTCCGTTGAAACAGAGGGAATGAGGATCATAAGAACCATATCACCTAAAATTGCAAAGAACCATCACAACCCAAAAAGCAGGGTTGCCTTAACAAAAAACATGAAGATTCAGCTGGAGATTGTCCATACCTACAAGATTCCATGCAGCTGCCAGCTGTCCAAAGAAAGACAATATGGAGATAGGAAGGCTGTTTATTATTGCGTGAAGGAGCAGAATTCCCCCATGGAAAGCTATAACTACATATTTAGATGCCTCATATCCACCACCATTTTTTCCACCTGTGCTAAGGAGAATGATCACCTGAATCATCTGTGCCAACGAGAAATCAACACTGGTTGTAACAGCCCACTGCAATTAAAAGGTTCCCAAATGGTTAGAGCTCATAGCCTATCCTATGACATTAAATCAAGTTTCACCTTACGGCAAATCAAAAGAATATCGGGTTTTCAGTACCTGACCAACAATGTTAAACCTGCAAAAGATTAAAAGTATACAGATTAGAAGTGATAATTGGAGAAAGCCTAACTTGGATATATCTCTTGTACTGAACCAGCCTGATAAGCAATATATTCAAAATTTTTGGGATGAAGAGAAACAAAGGAATGATGCTGGATATTCTACTAAGTCTTGGACTTCGTTTTGACTCAAAAAATTACAAGCCGGTTAAAAAAACTAATAATGCTTTATCTAATTTCTACAGAAGAGCTTTGAGTAAAGGAGCGGTAAAAGCATGAAGGGCTAAACAGAGAGTTAGGATGGAAGGTTGCCTATGCGTGTTCTGATCAATCCTACAACAAATGCATAGTTTTGAGTTGTTTAACTATGTTTCATTTCCAGGAACTCTCATTACATTAGCTTATAACAGGAAATTACATCCATCATGAGGATTCAGGAACAACATAGAAAATTTAGTGATACCTAAGTCATGCTGCCCCCTAAAGCAAAACATAAAATGAAAAGAAAAAGAATAAAATAAGCAATGCTTGGATTGCTGACTCTGACTGCAGTGGCCAGGCTACATAAGCTCTATGGTAATGGAGGTCAGCATGGACAATCTAAACTAAAGTGAGCAACCTGAAAAACCAAATTACGAAAATAAAGGAAACAGAAGCAATCTACTTATGCCTAAAATGGATTTTTTTGCACCAATAGGATGATTAAGCAAATCACATGAAAATATAATGCAAACAGAACAAGCTTTCTCAGTAACAAATATTTCAAACATCCAGATTCAAGAACATAATGGTTCTCATTTGAGGGACCACTGCAGCTTTATGAGATTTTTTGGATTCAACATATCAAATAAATAGTCAATTAACCCCCTTATCTATAGGCGTTAAACATCCAAGTACTCACAAAACTTCAAAATCCAAGCATAAGCACTCAAATTCCCAAGAAGTCAGAATCATATCAAACACTCACGCAATAGTCTGTGAAATGAAACGTCGACGGATAGAATTATACATCAGAATTGGAAATGAAATTACCAGCCAGTCATCCAAGAGGCAAAGGGAGCCCATTTAGGGCCAGCAAGCTTTGCACTCCAATAGTAGAGACCACCAGAAGTTGGGTAAGAAGAACAAATCTCAGCCATTGACGACCCAACAAACAGAGTGAAAGCACCAGCAATAAGCCAACCATAGACCAGTGAAATTGGTCCACCAAAATTCAACCCTGTATTGTACAGGGTTGTGATGCCAGTAAGCACTGATATAATCGAAAACGAAAACGCAAAATTCGACAACATCCTGCAACATCAAACCAAAACAACATCCAGAAACACAACCTCAACAAAACTGCACCCACCCAGTTCATGTTTAAGACCAAAAACTCAAAACAAGTGAAGGGTTGTTGAGAAACTTTACGAGAGATCACGTTTAAGCTCTTGCTTGTAGCCAAGCTCATTAAGACGAACATGGCCTGAATCAACAGAAACGCTGCCGTTTGATGTAATATGAGATGGAACACTCAACTTTTCCATTTACGTTCACAGAAAAAGAGATTCAAGAATCAAAAGAGAGACAGAGAGATAGAGACTGGCTATGAAAAAAAAAATTTTTTTTGGGCTCTTTTAACAAAAAAATAATCAATCTCCTGATCTCTCCACTCCCGTCTTTCTCGGAAACTCTATATTATATATATTTCTCTGCAAAAATTGTTCTCATGCACCTGTATGTGTGTATGATACAAAGAAGACTTTTAAGCACACTTTGATATGTGGAAACTGAGCCGCCCAGTAAACTGGCACTTTGACATATGAAGATGGCAGCAATCAGAGACGTGTCTTGATGTTCCCACCAAAATTTAATATTCTGTTACTATTCGTTTCTCGGCTGGCATCTGATTTTACTGATTTTATTTTACATTTATGGCAAATAATTATACACTTGAATCTATTACCCAACCAAAGCTCGAAAATTTGTGTGTTAAAATTTAGAATGCTTTTACTTGTAAGAAGTAAATATATTGGAATTTTGATTACAATGGTAAAGTAAATAATTTATTTTTATTTTTATTTATTATTTTGAGTCCATTCTATTTTAATTTTAGTTTAAACGTACCATTAGGATATATGTACTCAAGATTAAAGATGGCTAAGGCACAGCACGAGCATGCATGTGGGCTAGGTTAAGCCTAGAATTTTTGGCACGCGAACTTTAAAAGTACAGTTCGATTATAGACGAGTCAAAGCACAATATGTGAAAAAGACACGTAATAAGCACGCTTTATTAGTATGTTAGCACGCGTCACGTGAGCTATCAATAACACGTAGACCCAAGTATATAAAAATAAAAAATTTTAATGAAAAATAAATATAAAATTTTATGATTTTATAAATATCTTGAAATTAAATTATTTAATATATTTTTTTAGCATAGACTTTTAAAAATTAATTTAAGTCTTAGTTTAAATAAATATTCTAATTGTTTTATTTTTATAATTTATTAAATAAATAAATAAATATCATGATTTTAATTAATAAAATTATAAATATCATGATTTTATGAATGATAAATAAAATTTTTTATGACATTAATATCATTTATGAAATCATAACTTAGTTAATGGATATTTGTTTCATTTGTTTCATATTTATACACAAAAAAATAAAATTATGAACGAAATATTTTTATGATAAATTAAAGTGAAATTAAATATATAGTTGTGAAATTATGATAAACTGATAATAAAATGTTAATTTATCTCTTAATAAAAATTATTATTAGTGTTGTTGTTGTTGTTAGGCTGATGAGTTTAAAAAAACATGTTAGGCATGTGAGTTTGAATAAAGCATGTCAAATATGTAGGCTTTTTTTAAACACGATGGACATATGGGCTTGAGGGAAAAAAGTTAATAAGCTTTTTTTAGGCACAACTTGAGCACGCCACGAGCCAAACCCTTATAAAAAAATTTGGACCTACCAAGCCTGTGGGCCCTAATGGGCCGTAGTTTGACAGGTCGTGTCTTGACCACCTTTACTTAAGATTAGAGAATTTGAATAAGGAATGAGAATGATTGGTAATGTTTACTTATTAAAGTAAGAAAAAATGAGAATGGAATATGTGGAACCCACATATTTTTTTTATTAAAGAATGAGAACTTATTCCATTCCCATACGGTTTCCTTGAACTCGTCATTTTATTCCATGGAATTTTCATAAAGTCCAAATTGCCTTAAAAAAAGTCTTGTAATAATAATAATAATAATTATTATTAATAAGTAATAATAATAATAATAATAAATTATGACAATAATCACTAAGGTCATTCTAGTAACTCATAATAGTCAATTTCCACATTAAGATAAAGTAAACATATCAATAATAATAATAAAACTCATTCTGATTTTGATTTCTATAAACAAAGTTAATAATTTATTATGATTTTTATTCTAATTTTATTCCATTCTCAATTATGGACTAATAAATGAACAACTAAAGTTTTGACACAAAAAATATTCCTTAGCTTGTAATCCAGATACTCTCACTCGTGTCCTCAACCTAAATTGAGGGGTCACTTGAATTTCATAGGACTCATTTTTTAAAATAATGATAAATTGTTTTCACATTAAGAGTAGATTTCTAGCACAACGTTTGACAGACCTATGAGTTGGAGGTTAAAAACTTGATCGTGGGTAACAATAAGCCGCATAGGCCATAGTTATACATACATGCTGTTAGGATGCCATATGTGATGTGTGGTCGAAGGAGTGAACAGTGACAGAATCTTTCGCGAAATCCGATGATTTGATAAATAAAGAAACATCTTTGCAGTGGGGTTTTCCTATGCCCATGCTAAACAACTTGTATTTTAGTTTTTAATTTCACGACTTGGTCCGCAATGCAATCGCCATGTACGAGCTTGTTGGTTGGCTAGAAAGGACATCTTCAATAATAATAAAAAAAAATTTACAGTTTTTCTGTGTGTGTGTATATACATATGGGTTCGCCTAAATTAGGTTGAATGTAACTTACGGCTTAGCTGTAAGATTTTGTTCAATCCCATGTACTCTATGTTATTTATAATTCTTCATAAATATTGTAAAATATTTTGGATTGTAAATTTTCGTGTAACTCCTTACACTCAATTTTATTTTATTGAAGCCTTAGAATACGAATTTGCCCCCCTATAATTTTAAATTCCCAAAATAATCTCCATTTAATTAAAAAACATAATAATTATTAAATGAATTATAATTATAATTATTATTTTATTATAATCATAAATATAATTATATTTTTTAAATAGATGATTATATTTTTTTAACAATATAAAGAGAAGATTGATGGAGAACTTTAAACAATTTGACGTATTCACATATTTATATGTATATGCGAGTTAAACATTTATTTATTTATTGTATTCTTTTTGTGAATTGCAAATCATAAGGAAATAATTTTGAGGGAGCAATTAGAGTCAGAAGTCCCTAGTATTTCTTTTATGTAATAGAATTTATGGAGCCAATTAACGGTTGCAAAAAAAGCCCCATGATGCTAAGAGTTTCAATGGGTGTATTTATAGTAACTCTCCCAATGACTTGCTTTTTAATTGATATGCAACAGTACCAATATTTTTGTGAATGAAGCTCACACCAATTTCCATTGCCACTTTTGATCATTTTGGCATGGCACCATTAATAGAACATCCAAGCAAAAAAAGTATGAAAAGTTTTGTGATTAAGAGAAAATTAATTGCAATTAATGGAAGTCATTGGAGAAAGTGGTGCACTATTGAAGAACTTTAAACAAATTAATCGCATAATGTGAGTATGTCAAATCATCAATTTTTAAATAGATGATTATATTTTTTAAAAAATATAATCATCTATTTAAAACAATATAATTATATTTATGATTATAATAAAATAATAATTATAATTCATTTAATAATTATTATATTTTTAATTAAATAGAGGTTATTTTAAAAATTTAAAATTATAGGAGGCGAATTCATACTTTAAGGTTTCAATAAAATAAAATTAAGTGTAAAAAGTTAAACGTAATTTTATAATTCAAAAAGTTTTATAATATTTATGAAAAAATTATAAATACCATAAAGTATAAGGGGTTGGACAAAATTTTAGGACTAAACCGTTTTAATTCAGGCGGACCCATATATATATGGCAAATGCTATGTTACAATTAATGTAACATACACATTCAACAATAACCACACAAATTATATGGGCCCATCATTTGTGTGATTGTTGTTGAGTGTGTATGTTACATTAATTGTAACATAGGGGCTCCCTATATATGTATATATATTACAATTATTTCTTCAAGTACGTGTCAATTATGAGGAGTGGACTGGATCCTGAAAATAAGGAAATGAAATCAAAGATGTAAGAAAATGGGCCCCTGACAAAATAAAATGTTGAGGTTGAAAGATCTCCCTTGTTTGGTAGCTCCTCCATTGATGACAGTCAAAACGCTCGTACCCGTTTGTTCGCGTTTGCGGATACATTTTTGACACGTTTTCTAAATACTTAAATGCTTGTGGCTGGAAATTTATTAAACGACATATGGATGTCAGTATTTATTACTCCAAAATCTCTGCTTATATGACACGTGCAAATATTATTACTCGAGCTAGAAAATCATATTTGATGGATGGATATGGCTAAGTACTTTTTCGTATTTATACGAAAAAAAATTATAATATATTTTTTATTATTTATTATTCTATGCATGTAGTTAAAATTGATGTTCTATTTTAAACCAACTGCAAGATAACTATGCCTGAATGATTAGATACGATGCAAATATTATTGCTAATCGAAATTTGAAAAATAAGAGGTTTGAAAGGTGATGGAAAAGGGTTTCGACTGCTAAATAAAGAAAATAAAAAAGAAAATAAAAGAGTTTGAAATTCGAAAACCTAAAGTCGCTTTCAGGGGTAAAAGGAGATATGAGTTATAAAGTCAGGTGAAAAATGGACTGCCCGTCGGAGAAGGGATTTCCACCAATCGAGGAACTGTTGCGTTTGTTTCATAGCCAAACCCCAAAGAACGAGTTACAGTGAAGGAAACCGAAACGTATAAGAGAGAGAGCAAAATATCTGGCGGGCATTCGCCGGCCAGATTGGTTTTATTCAACAACAAAGAAATTGGAAATAAAGTTTCACCACCCGGTTATGTGAATGAGAATCTTACACGGTATTTAAACAACAACAGCTTCTTTTGTCTTTTCCTAAATTTTAATTTCTATGGCTAATTGCCTAATCATCTTTAATGAATAGAAACAGAGCACATTTTTTCAATTAAACCTGTGTCATGAGACTCGTGATTCGTGAACTAATTTTTTTTTTATTCATATTAGCGTCACTTATATAAGAAAATTACGACAGCCCCCAACTCATTTTTCTTTTTCTTTTTTTGGGTTGAAAAACCTGAACTTTTTGAAACTTTTTGGTTATTGACATCTGATATTGTGATATGCTATGTATAATAATCTTAACATGCCGTTAACAAAATCTTGAAGTTGTGACAAAACAGTAAAGATTTTCAATTAAGGGTCAAGGCATCAAACCAAACAAGTAGTGGCAGAACTATGACTTTGGTTTTACGGGATCCATAATAGAGAAATTACACATTTGAATAGGTTGTCACATAAAATTGGTAAAGTTAAAGAGGCCAAAGAAAGGGGCTATAATGCATAAACCATAGACTTTGTTGCGCTGCAACAAAAATGTGAATAAAACGAGGGTGCTTTACATAAAATTTATATTAAAAGTAATAAAAGTTTTCAATTCAATTAAGGCCGGTGGTATTACCACCTCTCAAATTGTGTAAACCCACCCCATTTTAAAAAAATCCCGATCCCTTAATTAATATTAAATCAGGGGTCAGAGGCTGGCCCGGCCCAGAAAAGGCCACGCGAGAGAAAGACTGATTGGCTACTTGGCCAACAATGATAAAAAATTCATCCCTTGTTATTTTGTATCTCGAGAAGCAATTGATTCTTAACTTTTACTACAAAAGTATTCAAGCCCTTCGGTTATAGATGTATTTAAATTTCAATGACATTGAAATTGAACATTTGGGCTTAAATTCAGTTCCACCTGCCCCTTATAATATAACAAGAATTTTTTTTTTAATTATAGATGTGATTCAGTATGTGAGACATGTGCATCTAATTAATTAAAAGCTACTCAATCAACACAAAAAAAAGTTCCAACACTTTCCTATCTATATATATATATATATGTATATGTATAGGATTTCATACACCCACAAACAGCAACCGTATCTATTAATGGGGTCTATTACTGTTGCTGTGTGTGTATTAAGTTACGTTAGTACTGGCTATATATATATATATATATATATATATGGAATTTAAAAAAAAAAAAAAAAAAAGAGGAGCGTACCAGGCAGCCAATGAACCAAGAAGCAGCAGGCCCCTATTGGGTGCCGCACTTCTTGGCACTCCAAAAGTGGAGCCCACCAGAAGTAGGATAGGCGGAGCAAATCTCAGCCATTGATAGACCCACGATTAAAGTGAGCAGGCCCACTTTAAGCCATCCCCCTATCATTTGTCATGGTCCAGCCGTATGTCAGCCCAGCATTCTGCATTGTGGTCAGCCCAGTTAGTATTGATATGATTGAGAACGTTCATCGAGAAGTTGGCTGTTGCCCTGCTCACCACCACCAAACCAAACGTACATATCAAATTGTTTAATTTAACTTAATTTTGAGTCTCCTCTTCCATACAGCTATTACATAAAAGCAAAAAAGTAGCGTATAATTCAAGCAGAGATCTTTGGGGAAAAATAGAAAAAGAAAAAGAAATAAATGCAATTTCAAGAGAAATGATACAAAGAAGATGAAGGAAATTAAATTAAAGAAAAGTGAAGCATACGCGCGAGAGGCTGCGACTAAGTTCCTGCTTGTAACCAAGTTGAATCAAGCGAGCATCATCGTAAGAAAGTGCAGCATCGTCTCCATTTCTGAGAGGAATGTAATGGCCGCCTGCGGCACTGACAGCTTCCTCCAAAACTCTGATCCCATTCCCAGATTCCATATTTCTCTGCAAAATTAATAATCTCTCTTTTTTGCTCTCTATGCAGCACCACTATAAAGTGGCCGGTGTCTTCTATATAAAGTGAGGTCTTTAAAACCAAAAAAAAAAAAATGGTTTAATTGATTAACACCCTCTTGTCGAGTTGCATGCTGCTGGATGATTCATGCGCATGGGGCCAAATAAAGAAGAGAGCACCATCAAATTAAATTTGTGATTTATGACACGACGCGTGCTTCTTAATTAATTTATATCTTAAACGTGCCAGATTTGGAGGCGGTAATTTAATCTTGTTTCAGCAAGAGGACAAAATTCCAACCACCATCTTCATTATTGGTTATATTAAATATCATTCTCAACCCATGTTTAATTCATTTTTCTTAAATTGTGATGATTTCCAGTTGGTGACGGTATCTAACGTCAAAGGAGATGGCGAGATACTTCTCTTCAAATTGGAATGAAATGAGCTGCTTTCGTGAAAAAGTTACTTGCGCATAATGAGCCAGCCATTCAGGGCCAAGGTATCAATGAATTTCTTTCTACTCAAGGACACCTCTTGGGAAATATAAGGCTGAGTCAGCTATAATTGACCTTATGATTATGATATAGGTGTTATATATTCGGTTGTGATCAACTTTACTTGAGCTCAACGCAACGCCAACCACTCTTGAGGTGCCACATGTAAGAATAGAAATTAATTTTGTTAACTAAATTGAGATATAAGTATATGTATTTTTTTTTAAGTAGTTCGGGATATATAGTAGGGATATAAAAATGGGATTCACAATCTCAAGTGGCATCCCATAAATGATTCGATTTGCAGTTAAGATGTCAAAAGCTTCTAGACAACCTGTTTTAGTAACGTCCCCTCCAATATATTTTAGATGATTCGGCCAGCAAAGATTAATTTACAAAAATGTGAAGTATTTACCTATTAGTCCCAATGAGTCATTCTCTAGTAGAGATGACTACAATATGTACTCAATATCTCAGTAACGTTGTAAAATATCGAATCTGTATTTTAAAAAATACAGATATTTGTAATCAAGAATAATTACAGCCAGACTTCCAACAAAGTATATATGTATGTGCAAGCGAATGAAATCGGGAGAAAAAAGTTATAGCAAAACAATTGATTAAAAGAATAGGAAAAACTTTGTCCCATTATAGTTGAATTTATTGAATTCCATAAATAAAATACAAATATAATTTTTTTTAATACAATTATGCACATCTTAATTTGCAAGATTAAATGAAATGTGCTAAAAAAATTAACAATAATTGTGAAATTCTTCAATAGTACAATTGTACAAATAACAAAGGACATCTCACACACAACAAAAGTGCTTTTACAAGTTACAACTGGATCTCATTGCTTAATCGCCTAGAAGCAACTAAGTGCTTATAGATCTCCTCGACCAACCTGGTGTCAACTTGGTCACCGGTAGAGGCCCAAACAAGATGTCGAGGTTTGGCAGGCTTTTTACCTCCGAGAAAGCCTCCGTTAGCCATCTTGTTGGCTAAACAAATCATCATGCCAGCATAAGCATCATTAAGCTTTGCCAAAAGTTTGATGGGCGAGACAATTTTCCAATGCAGCTTTGGGATTCTTCTGATTCTCCAAAGCCGCCGCCGCCGAGGAGCGTCGGCAGACCCACCACCGAGCCATAAAACCGGTAACTTCTTTCTGCTATGAGTTGCTCCACTGATCCTCTGGTATTTTCTTCTTCTCCAGTGTCTCCTGAAGCTCTCAAAATATTCGCCTGCAGGAAGAATTGCCATTTTTTTTTTGTGTGTGTGTGTATAAATGCTATTGCTTTGCTGTGTGTATGTTTTTTTTTTTTGTGTTTAAAAGGATGACTTATATAGAGGGAGGAATGGTACTGAATTGCTTTAATGGGTGTTCGTGTTTCTTTGTGTCAACAACTTAACAACATTTGCAAATATAATATAATACAATTAAGCAACATTTGTATCACATTGGTCAAAAATAGCACGTTTGACGAAACGAGTTGAATAAATAAATAAGAAAATCAACTAGTAAGAACTTTCTTGGACGGCTAGAATATCTCATCATCACCTCACCGGTCAAACTAGATTCCACGGTTAGCGTATCCATAATTTAATAACTTAAGAATATTGTTGATTGCTCTGCTTTCGCCCGGGTCGAAACAACAGTAATTAAGAACTGTTCGGAAAGAAGATTTGAAGCATATACATATTTATGGATTTAATTAATAATTTATAAAAACGGGTCAACGGGAGTTAATTTGCCGAAGAAACCCAGGGGCAGAGCCAATTCCGGATCACTGGGGGCTCAAGCTCTCCCTAGGAAACTATTCCTTTCCTGTCTTTTAGCCCTGTTAAAGGTATAATTTAATTGCGACTTCATCGGTGGGCTATTCTCATCAGTAACTCGCCTTATAATAATTAAGGAAAATGATAAATACACCCTCAACGTTTAGGTAAAGGGATAAAAACTCTCTTAATATTTTAAAAAAGATATTTACACCTCAATTTATTATAATTTTATCATTATACTCTTCTATCATATAAAAAAAAATTATTAGATTATCCAATTTGTCTATATATTGTTAATAAAATTATAAATATATCCTCATTGCCTCATTCCTCTATTTAAATTTTTATTAATAACCAATTTTCAAAAAAGACATCTACACACTTAAAAAAAATTGTAAATAAATTATAATTTTAAAAATAAAATTGGTTATTAATACCATAATAAATAACATAGAAATTAGTTATAAATGTACAAGTTTAAATGATTGACATGTGGAGAATTGTTAAATATACAAGTTTAAATTTTAAATAAAATTGGTTATTAATAACTAATTTTATTTTTAAAATTATAATTTATTTACAATTTTTTTAGGTGTATAGATATCTTTTTGAAAATTAGTTATTGATAAAAATTTAAATAGAGGAATTGGGCAATGAGGGTATATTTATAATTTTTTTATAATATTCAATTTGTCTATTTATAATGTTATTAACAATATATAGACAAATTGGATAATCTAATAATTTTTTTTATATGCTAGAAGGGTATAATGGTAAAATTATAATAAATTAGGGTGTAAATGTCTTTTTTGAAATATTAGGGGGGTTTTTGTCCCTTTACCTAAATGTTGGGGGTGTGTTTGTCATTTTCCCTAATAATTATACAAACGATGAAGTAGATTAATAAGATGATGACATGTTGGTTTTATGATGAATTTGTATAAAAAATTGATTGTGTGTTGCTCAGACTGGAATAAAATCCCAATTTCTAGTTATCACATAATATCTTTTTGATATCTTTTATATTAAGCTCTCCCACGATTTCTCTTGAATTTTGTAACGATCTCGTGTCTAGGGATGGCAATGGGGAGGGGAGGGGAGGGGACCAATCTCCCCATACCCATCCCCGATATTTTACATATGTCCCCGTCCCCTCCCCGTCCCCGTCAGAATTGGTTGAGAGAATCCCCATCCCCTCCCCGAATAATAACAGGGGATCCCCGAGGGTCCCCGGTCCCCGAATAACTAATAGTCTAATACATTTTTTTTATTTTCGATTTTAAATTAATCATATTAAAATAAACTCATACCGCTATTGTAAGCTCGTAACCAACTTTGACAGCACATTAAGGCCTCCAATGTGCTTGGATGAAGTCTGTTATGGTATGGGCTCACAACTCTACCACTAGTGTTAAAAGCTGATTCAGAAGCAACTGTTGTAATTGGAATTGCCAAAATATCTATAGCAATTCGAGCTAATGTAGGATACCTATTAGCATTTGTCTTCCACCAACTCAAAATATTAAAATCTTCCATCCGAGGTATAACTTTCTCATCCAAATATGAATCTAATTCATCTGCAACAACTGCACAATCTCCATTGTTTACATAATCATCAAAACCTATCATCCATTTGGTTGCTTTCTTATAAGAATCCCCTGTAGATCTAGTAGAAGAACTACTACCAGTATAATCAAAGCAATAAACAGTTGGTGAAAACTTCAATTAATAATCTTCAACTAATTCCCGGCAAAGGGTGACCACTTTCCCAACATACAACTATTTTGATATTTATTATTTTTAACAATATTTATAATTTTGTTATTTATTTATTAGTAATTTTAAAAATAAAAATAAAATTAAAAATTAAAATGGGGAAATGGGTAGGGGATGGGGATTCCACCTTATCCCCGTCCCCTCCCCGAATAAAAAATTGGGTAAAAAATTTTCCCCGTCCCCTCCCCGAAAAAAAAATTGGGTATAAAATTATCCCCGTACCCTCCCCGAATGGGGAAAATCCCCGAGGGTACCCGTCCCCGTGGGGATTTTTGCCATCCCTACGTGTCACATGTCTATTATTGATAGTATATGGTTGAGATTTAATTATTTCTATATTCTTATTTACTAGCAATCAATCAGTCAATCACCCACATAAAATATCACTGATCAATTTATGTGAGGACTATCTATTCATATAGAAAAATATAAACAAAAAATGGCTACTCATTAAAGATTTTTTTTTTTACATAAAAATTAATTTGAAGTTTATTTATTTACTAATTTCATTAAAAAGAAAAAAAGTCTGCCACTAATATTTTTGGCTCTGCTTTGGTAGAACTGAATAGGCAACTCTTAACAGGAGGGGACAACTAAAACATCTAAAAAAGTTAAATTTAACATTTCTCTAAACCATTATTTCTGTGATACTTTCCTTAAGCTTGATTCCTTTCCCGTTTCTTGTTTCCCGTTTGCTTTCTTCGGTGCAAATAAAGATAAAATGAAACAAGATCGAGGACTAACACTTTTAGTAGAAGATTTACGGGGCACAATATAAAATGAATTTATTCCATTAATTATATATAGTTGAATAAAATGCAGAAAATCATTCTTACATACAAATGTGTCGCGTGCGTCTACGCGTAAAGTTTAGATTTAATGCTATACAGCTCAGTTTAATACAGCTACATGCAGCTGTATGTTTGCACTCATAAAATTTTACAATTCTTCAACATCATACACAAAATATGAAAGCTATTTGACTATTTTTCACTCAGAAATTGGTTCTAAAAGTGCTTCTCCAATGACGTCCTCAGTGCTCAACTGTCTAGAAGCAGCTAACTGCTTATAGATTTCCATGACCAACCTGCTGTCAACTTGCTCTCCGGAAGAAACGACCATAGAGGCCTGTGGGCTTTTGGTAACCTTTTTCCCTTTAAGAAAACCTCCATTGCTGCTAGAGTTGGCCAATTTCTTGGCCAAACAAATCATCATGTCAACATAAGCATCTTGAAGCTTTGCCAAAAGTTTGATGGGTGAAATGATTTTCCAACGCAGCTTTGTAATTCTTCTTAATCTCCAACGCCGCTGGCGAGGAGCGTCATCCCCGCCAAGCCTTAAAACATGTGGCTTCTTTCTCTTGCTTTGACTCCCGCCTTTGATTCTCTGCCGGTACTTTCTTCTCCTCCAGTATCTTTTCCAGCTTTCGTGATATTCATAAGGAAGAATTAACATCGTAATTGATTTATATGCTATTGCTTAATTTGCTTTCTGTATGTTTAAGAAAGAGATGTGCAAGGAGAAACAATTAACGAGAGAGTATATATATATATATATATATATATATATATATAGAAGAAAAAAAAGAGGCTTATTATTCAATTAACCAGTAAAAGTACGAATATAAGAGGACAGTAGGTTTGAATCATATTGGTCAAATATAGTGTGTCTGAACAAGCGAGTTAATTAGAATAAATAAAACAACATTATAAGTGTGCATCGTGGCAAAATTTGTTTTGTTTTCGGCATATGTTGAAATTCTTGTCACTGGCAGAATTCTGCATACGAATACTATTATTATTTTGAACATTTTATTATTTTACAAATAATTTTAATTTTGCACGCTCTACCAAAGAATAAAAAAGTCCTTACTTAAACCTTTCTAATTAATTATCTTTTATTTATTGTGCATATCCATAAAAATACTCAATTCACCAAGAAAAAAAATTACATTTTCAATTTTTTTTAGAACATATTTCAAGTACATATTTAAATCCAACAAAGTCATTAAAATTTTTAACTCATTTTCTTAAATAATCAAAGAAGAAGTAAATAGATAAATAATTTAAATTCCAAACTTATTAATTATCTAACCCTGACTTAGCTTCAATATTAAAAATTAGTCATGAATCAACGTGCAAGTTGCGTAGAAGCTTTATGAGGAAGTGCCGTAAATATTGCACTTAAATAGAAGGAGCATAGATGCATGAGAGCAATGAAACTAATTTTAGGACGAAATCAATAAAGTTAACGAATCATCACCAGATTTTGCGAACTTAACAGCAGATTGTTCTATTTCACCAAGGTGAAAATCGATTGGAGCAATTAAAAGTTTATTTACTGAAAAATCAAAAGGTACACAGTAGTTTCGTTTTAAATATTTGTAAAAGTTTTGGGGTTTAAGATAAAAGAATTGTTTATATGTTGAAAGAGTTTAAAATAATTATGTTTTATTTACTCTTAGTAGATTATTTTTAATAACAAATCATATCATGGGTGTTTTTATAATAAATTATTTTATTGAAATAAGAATACTTAAAAATAATTTTTAGAGTGCTAAATGGCAAATACTACCCACCCTTATGCATATGGACGATAAAAACGAGTTGAATTTTGAAGCAGTGAGTAAACAATTGTATAATTTTGAATATCTAACTAGATACCATATCTCTTCGAATATATTTTTGGGTCCCTTTGTTATATAAGTATGAATTGTCACTGCTATCTGATATGAATTCTTAACTTTGCCAACAAGGAACCCGAGTATGTTATATTATACTCAAATTTGAAAGATCCAGCTGGTGATGATAACGTCCAAGTGATGAAAGGAGATCAAAAGAGAGAAACGTGATTTATTGGTAATGAGCTGCGGCCACATAGTCAATGAAATTCTACTAGCTTAATTATATAATCAAACACTTCTAGAAATATACATGACATAAGGCTGAGTCTGCGTCAACTATAGAGAATGGAATTCTCAAAAGTGGGCGGGATTTTGCTTCCCTCTGTTATATACTGAACACGAGGTTCGGAGATTATAGTTAATTAGAGAATGGAATTGTTTAAATCAATTCCCCCATTTATTTATAGATATAATTTAAAATATGCGAGAATACAGACTGTACACTCTATACCATTGTATTGGTAGATTAATTAAAATAATAAATTCTGATCTGGCAGATGATTGGATCTTGATTTTGCAGCTAATTTAGACGCTGGAGTGAATAATTGATTGCTACAGGAGATGCAATATTATACGATCTCTTTACTGATTTTGTTACCGAATATTGGTTGTGACCCCCTTTATTTATTTTGATGGTGCTTTTGTATGCTCTCTAAAATCTTATATATATATATATATATATATTAATATTATCGATAAGTATGCTCTCTAAAATGTAAATGTACATTGTGAGTCTCAAAAAAAAAAAAAAATTCTATCTCGCCTGAGACAAAATATTATAAATAGCTGATACCACATTGGAAGGTCTCACCTATCTAATCAAAATTGACGATAAAATTTAAAGTTATATGAATTTTTAATTTATTAATATATTTGGTTTGTACAGAAGAATATTTCACATTGATTGAAAACAATTAAGTTAGGCGCATCATATTTTTATATAGAATCAGTTTGGATTATTGATAAGTATGCTCTCTAAAATGCAAATGCACATTGTGAGTCTAAAAAAAAAAAATTATATCTCGCCTGAGACAAAATATTATAAATAGCTGATACCATATCGGAAGGTCTCACCTATCTAATCAAAATTGACGATAAATTTTAAAGTTACATGAATTTTTAATTTATTAATATATTTGGTTTGTACATAAGAATATTCACATTGATGAAAACAATTAAGTTAGGCACATCATATTTTTATATAGAATCAGAGCCAAACTGATCTCTGATTCTATGAGGAAGCTCATATTATGTACCTTAATTTCCCTAAGATCAAATCAAGCTAAAAAAATAACTTCATTCTAATGCTTAATTAGAAAGCTCAACAAAACAAAAAAAGAAAGTAAAAGAAGAATTTTAACAAGACAGAAAAGATTTTGTACAACTATATGTATATAACTTTAATGCTATAAAAATAATAATTTTTTTTACGGTTCTCAACATTACATCTGAATGTCAACCAGTAGCAATCACACTAGCAATCTAATATGGTTGCTTCTTCAGCAGTATATGAAAGCCACCCACCAGCAATCTAAATATCACCATAGGGTTAAAAGACTATCAAGTGCACACAATATTGCTTCTCCAATTATAATTCAGCGCCTAATTGTCAAGAAGCAGCCAGATTCTTACATATTTGCTGGACCAATTTGCTGTGAACTTCCTCACCAGAAGACACCAACAAAACCTGTTGAGTTTTGGCAACTTTTTTCCTTCTAGCTCCAGCAAAACCTCCATTGCTGTTAGGGTTTGCCATTTTGTTGGTTAAACGTATCATCGTGTCAACATAAGCATCATGAAACTTTACCAAAACTTTGATGGGAGAAACGATTTTCCAGAGCAGCTTCGGGGTTCTTTTTATTCTCCAAAGCCAGCAAGCCGGAGCGGCTCCACCAAGCCTTATAATCTTTAGCTTCCTCTTTCTATGAACTTTTCCAAAATTCATTCCCTTCTGATAATTTCTTCCGCTCCAGGATCTTTTCAAGCTCTCGTAATATTCACAACGAAGAATCACCATTTTTACTGCTGTGAAAGAGATATGCATGCGTATAAAAGCAATGAAAGATAGTTGATTTATATAGAAGAAGAAGAAGAAATGGCACAGAAATCTTCAATACGGGTTTTGAGTAATAGAATAATACGACGTTAATATAAGCTACCTTCCATCATATTAGTCAAATATAGTCTGTCCGTGCAAGGTTCCAAAAAATAAATCAACTTTGGTTTATACGCTTCCAAATGATTGTGTCACATTGGTCAACCAAACGTTCAGTTAGGTTAAGGGGCCGGATGATAGTGTGAATTTGGACATAAATGGACTGAAAATACTCCAGAGGAGATCTCTGAAAAATTCCCTTATTTTCTTAATCGAATATTTAACATATTTTTAACTTATTAATTTAAATATATATTTTATCAGTAACTCTTCAAGATGGTGTTTTTTTTTTTAGATGGAGGATTTTCTTTCAAACGACTTATATAATTTTTTTTCTTTTTCTTTTTAAAAATAAGGATAATTATCCACTGTCTACCTGTTTTTTCGTATTTTTTTAAAAATACATAATTTTTAATTTTTTTTTCTAAGCTCCACTTGAAGTTATACTTTTGTATCTGTCCATTGTCGTTTTCAAATCGTTAAGACTTTGCTGACGTCATAAGGATATAATGATAATTTCACCTGCGTTTTAAAAACATAATTTGGAGAATATTCCATTAGTTTTCTTACAGTTTAAAGACAGCAGTGGACATGTGAAAAAAAAATAATTTCAAGTGGAGCTCAATAAAAAAAAAAAGAATTAAGTATTTTAAAAAAAGTATGAAAAAATATGTGGACAGTAAATAATTATTCAAAAAATAATTGCATTAAAAACAAAAGCCCATAAATCCATGGTGAAAGCCCAACCTAAAAGTCTACTAAAGAATATTGTCCCATTCACAATACACAAGAAAGAGAGGCTCGAATCCTTGAATTTTGTCTGGGATCGGGATGATGATCTCTGAAATTGTTTTGAGGTATGATAAATATCCCAACGGACATAGGTTTGTATTGATTCATCATAAACAGTTAACCCAACTGGATAAAGTTAAAATTAAAATAACCAAAATATTGCCAAGAATTTCAATGTATTCAGGCCTTGCTATTTTTTTTTCCTTAAATTCCACGGGCCAAAATATTTCGAGCTTAAAAAGTTTACAACATTTTTTTTTTTATAAATTGTTTGATTACATCAAATTCCGAATTCTTCTTCGCTTCAAAGACTCGCAATTCATTCTTATCAGGTCGAGCTTTTTCGACGGACTGTGCCTAGATGACGAGCATTAGTTCCCTCTCGTTTGATCTCCTGAGTGTAAAACTAACATCAGTTTAACTTATTCATATATATATATATAGAGAGAGAGAGAGAGATAGAGAGAGAGAGACAGTCATTGTTATAATGATTATTGTTAGGTTATTACTTACGAAATTAATTTGATAGAATTGATGAGAAATATAGAAGCATATATACCACATTATGCTTGAGAGGCATGTTGTTTAATGAGCTCTTAGGCATCATATTCCTCGCAATAAAACCTGCAGTGACTTCAGAGTTATTAGGACATCGCAAATTTGCTTTTGTTTCTCTTTCTTCAGCGCCTGATTTCCTAGCATTCATCACCTTCTCCACCATCCTACTTCCAAGAATTTGAGTTTGAATTCTTCCCTTTTGATCACTTTCTTTTTGCTTTACTAATAATTGATCATCAACTTTCCGACTCCTTGTCACACTCTTTGGCCTTTGATTGATATGAGTAGACGGACTTTGATTGGTCACAGGGCGACCCCTTGTGGCTGAAGTTGAACGATGGTCAGTCCTTAAATTCGGAGGTGTCTCGTTAGAAAATCCTGGGATTTGAGCTGGAATTTTTGATCTCATTGAAGGCGACACGCCTCTGCTTCTAGGCTTCGTTTTTGTGTCTGTCAATCCCAAAGTTTTGGAAAGGTTTGAAGTGATGAAATCGAAATGATCTTGGCTTTCTTTCTGGTTGGTGTCTGTTCTTTTACTGTTTGGAATTAGATGAGTAGTTGGTGATGATGAGGTTGTTGTTTTATTGTATTTCGGAAATGTTGTTTCTTTGGTGTTTTTGGTCTCGGTTGATGAATTAATGTTTGGCCTCTGACTTCGAGTAATGGATCTAACGGGGATTTTTGGTTTTGGTTTTGGGGAATTTGGTCTTCCCAAAATTGTTGCTGCTGAATTGCCTGCGAACTGCAATATAAACAGAATTGACAATTGGGATTTTGCATCCCCATATGAAAATATTGTGAGATAAATAATACATATAGAAAGATAAATAAAGTAGCTCGACAAAAAGCATACCCTTGAAAGGGGTTGGATGATTGGAATCTCCCTTTGAACGACTAGTTCGGGGGCAGTTGCTTCCATTTCTAAAGATGGGAATAAAGGAGTTGCTGGCGGCGTCTTCAACCTTCACATATATAAAAGCATGACCTCTTCATCATATGAAATAAAATTCTGAACTATATATATATATGCTCGAGATTAATAATACTAGGAAAATTCATAAGTATATGCCAATAACTCACATACCAATCATAATCATTTTTGTTATTGTTTTCTCCTAAGAATTCATTTCCACTTCCCTTCTTTCCAGATCCAATTCTGTACAACGCATGATTTCCTGTAAATGTAATATTAATTGTTTGTAAAATTATTACGTACTTCATGAAACAATATGTGTGGAAATATAAATCAGTTAAGCATCGAACTCCAAAAGCATGTGTCCCAGGGCCTCTCTCGCTGTGGAAACTAATAAGAGATCAAGCTAGCAATCATATTAAATATCCTTTTTTAATTACGAAAGGAAAAAAAATATAAATCATGTAATTAAGAATCTTTATGAATACTGACGTACCAGCATTTGGCTCAAACTCATCTGAAACAGGCTGAAGAAGGCTTGCAAATCGATCTTTTTCGCGTTTATTCAACTCCCTGAATAGAACGAGATCTTCATCATTGTCAATATTTTTCCGTTCAACAAATGGTATCATGGAGAATTTCCGGCCGCCACCACCACCAGTGCCTTTCATACTTTTCATTTTCCTAATCACGTAGCTAGGCTCTTGAAGCTTTTCAGTTCGAATTAAACTGCTTGCATGGGATATTTCTTCTTGGAAATTGGAATGTATAAAGAGATGCAGGAGAGTAATAATTTAATCTAATGGACGCACTACATAAGTAGGAAAATAATGCTATGAGTGCCACGAGGAACTTCGGCCGGCCACGAAAAGGTCCGAACAATTGAGGTGACACAAAGCAAACAAAAGTTCTTATTTCGAATATACTTATCTAATGCCGTTAGGAATCAAGCTGTATAATGAACAGAAGACAGATTCTTCAAATCACATTTTGTCATTTTTTGGTTGCTAACTTGTTGTTATGAGTTGTAATGATCACATAAGTAATTACAAACATGTTCTTGAGTTTATTTAATTATTTGATATCTGATGGATAATTACTAAGAAAATGATTCAAAAAGCGAGAGAGCGGGAGAGGACAAACTGCTAAAAGATTCATGTTATGTTATATTGCTACAGGATCAGTTTACAGTTACACGAGCGTACTATGTGCTGACATGTAATTAGGAATATGATTATCTCCTGATTTTAGGACTACTGAGTTTTTAAAGATGTTCTACTATGAACCTTATAATAATAGTGTATGATTTATAATATGAAGTGGAATCATTTTTCCATTGGATTATTCCATATTTTTTATGATAACAAGTTGAGTTGAGTAGGAGCTTATTAAACTTTATTTTTTTTGGCCGGTCTCTCATATTAGTGTTGTTTTGCTTTCCTGCTTCGATAGTTTCTATGGGGGTTAGGTTCATTTTGTCCATTCCTGAGGAGCTTCTTAAACTATGCTTTCTTGAGTGATCAGTTATCTGAATTATCTGAATAATTTGTTAAATAATGATAAATTATCTGAATAATTTGTGAAACTGAGTTATGTATAAATAAATCTGTTTATATAATAGATTAATTTATCGTTATTTAGGGGGAGAAAAAAAGATTTGACATAATCGGAAAACAGGACATTACAGAAAGGATCAAAGGACAATTGGAAATGTCATGTTTTAGTCAAATTGCAAAGAAAACGACTCATCAGCAGCGCAATCACTCCAAAGAACGGCTGTAAGTACCCAAAGTAAGCGACCTGGATCAAGGCGGCACTCTCCAGATTGAGTCCAGCAAGTGCCTCGAGAATCAGCTATCATGTTTTATTCTCCAACAGATACCAGTTAGTGATCTTTGGGTGTGTTTGGTGCTCCGCACTGGACTGTATTATATTGTATTGGACTGTATTGTATTAGAATAGTATGTATTAAATTGACCTGTTGTATAAATTATACAGTATTTGGTGCTGAGTTGTATTGTATTATTATCAATTATCCTGTGTTTGGCATATAACATGTACTGGATTGTTTTAATGTTTGTTAAAAGTAAATAATTTAAGTAAATAACTAACCTTGTTATATTAAGTATCATAATCCTTGGAATATGGAATAATTTTTTAATACTAAAAAGGATATGGATATATATATATATATATATATATATATAAAGAAAATACTCATATACAAATTTAATATTTTTATATTTGTTTCTAGATTTATGTAACTACAAGTTTCAAAAAATTTCCACACATAATTTTTCTACACATTTCTTGTGAAAATTAATAAAAAACATAATTCTAATCAAATTACACAAATAAAGCATATGATTTTCCTTCGTAGGGGAATTTTCAACCTTAATATAATCATTCAAAAGTTTACAAAAATTTATTCAAATTAATAATACAATATTAATTTTCACGCAATATAAGCCCAGACATGCAGCAACAGCATTACAACAAGTTGTCACTCTTGTCTCTTGAAGCGAACTTTTTTTTAACACTTTTTTACTCACTTTTTTCACAGGCTCCTTCTCCTTCTCCTCCTCTCTCTCTCTCTCTCTCTCTCTCTCTCTCTCTTTCTTTCTACCCCTTCACTCCTTCAGAAACATAGCTAAAAAAAAAAGCCCAGACATAAGCCGTATGGCTTTTTTATTTTATTTTATAGGAACTTGGGAGCAAGACCAAATTTCCTTTGAAATTAATATGGATCTAGTTAATATTTTAATGGTTAATAAAGATTTGTTAAAGTTAAGTGCTGAAATTACCTGCATCAAAAGGATTTGGTAAAAAGTTGTCGGTATTGTTTTCAGAAGTGAAGAAGAAGATGATATGGGTTGTGGACTTTTGGGTTCTTTTACTTTTCCTTTTTACTTTTATTGACTAAGCTAATAAAGGCCCGGAGACCCGGGGGTTGGTGCGGGTCTTTATTGCACACCCAAATATGTATTAATTTTACTTTTTTATACAGTACATACCAGTTGAATAATTTACCAAACGTGGGTTAAAAAAATAAGTGTAATACATACCTGCTTAATACATGCTGCCAAACATGCCCTTTATATTCTTAAGAGATCATATCTTAATCAGCTTGAATTTTAAAGTAACAACAACAGAGGTCAAGAGGTTAATTACTCTTCACATCATTTTTTTTAGGGAAATTATCCACTGTCCACCCGCTTTTTTTTTTTTTTTTCAAACATACATAATTATTTTCTTTTTTGGTTGGAATCCACCCGAAGTTACATTTCTTTTCACTTTTCCACTTTCGTTTGGAGACCGTTAAGAAAACTAACGAAATATTGTATAAATGACTTTCTTACCATCAAATGTAAAAGATAAATTATCCACCGACTACCTTTTTTTTGTATTTTTTCAAAAATACATAATACTTAATTTTTTTTTACTGAACTCTATTTGAAGTTATATTATTTTACACATTTCCATCACTGTATCGTTGTAAAATGACAGTTTTACCCTTATGATGTCAGTAAAGTTCTAACGGTGTTATAACAAGTGTGGACTAATGAAAAAAATGTTAATTTCAGGTGGAGCGCTGCAAAAAAAAAAAAAAGATTTGTGTATTTTTAAAAAACAATGAAAAAACGGGTGGACGGTGGATAATTTTCCTTTTTTATCTTTTCATTTTATTTTTTGATAAAACAATCTTGATAAATAATTTCTTTAGTCTGTGCTTTTGTATGGGTTGGAATTTGGGCTTAATTTTTCTTAAAATAAAAAATAGTCACATGCAAGACATCGACAATTGAACGTCCATATCAAGAAATTCTATTTGCCTCAGAAAAATAAATCATAGCAATTGCTTCTTTTGCAGTGCAGAAATATATTGTCCGCTTTATATATATATATATGTAGCTAATAAAATTAAATGCCATTAGGTACAGAATTTATAACGTCTCTTTTATAACTACAATAAATATGTGAAGTTGTTTAATAATAAATACAAAATTAATATAAAATGAAAGAAAATTTTAGGCATCTTGATGATGCCATTAACTTACAAAACTACGCAAAAAATGCTTTCCAAAAGTGCTTTCCCAATGATAAGTATCCACCATTCAGTGCTCAATATAATTGTCGAGAAGCAGCTAACCTGTTATAGATCTCCAAAACCAACCGGCTATCAACTTGTTCGCCGGAAGAAACCAATATAGAAACCTCTCTTTGTTTGGCAATATTCTTTTTACTCTTAAACAAACCTCCATTAATATCCGTGTTAGCCATTTTGTTAGCCAAACAAATCATCATGCCCACATAGGCATCACGAATCTTTGCCAAAAGCTTGATGGGTGAAATCATTTTCCAATACAATTTCGGAACTCTTCTTATTCTCCAAAGGTGGTGGCGAGGAGCATCAGCTGCACCACCGCCAAGCCTTAGTATTTTTAGCTTCCTTTTACCATGACTTGCGCCGTTGATTCTCTGGTACTTTCTTCTCCTCCAGTATCTATTCAACCTCTCATAATATGCCAAATGAACAATATCCATTTAATTTGCTACTATAGCTTTTATGCTGTTGCTGAAAATAAATTAACTAAAAGAGATGTGCATGAAGAGAAGAAACGAGAGAGATGTTATTTATATAGAAGAAGAATTGCTGCAACCTTTCTTAATTTATTATTATTATTTATGGGCGTGTTTTGCATATAGGATGATCAAAAGAATAAATTGTTTAAGGAAATTAATAAAACACTCATACTATGATTATATGATATTTTTTATTTGTATAGATATATTATTATTAGTAAGACATTTGAGTTTCTTTTGCGTGCACCAAACAAATTTATCTTCAAAAATGTCTTTGTTTTTTCACATTCTTCATATTGTTTGTGCGTGGGTTTTGACTTTTGCTAAATATTAAATGGTTTTCAAAGGTATGTAGTCATTAGTTGAAGTAGTCAATGGTCAGCATTCAGCTACTCATCCGAGCATCATTGTTCACATCATCAAACACTAAATAATTAAAATCGCCATATTTCGGGGGTTTTTAATTAAATACCCTTTAATAGTTTTAAAATTATTTAAATACCCCTTCCCTTTATAGTTTTCATGGATACCATAACAAATGTGAGTAAAGTCTGAAATGTCCTTAATGAATGCATCAAATTCACTCAACTTCATTGTCTTCATATTTCTTTCACCCAAATCTCTTCTTGTTGCCGAAATTCTCTCAAAATCTCTTAGAATCTCTCAAAATCTCTCATAACTTCTTACAAAAATACAATTATATATTTATTTCTTTAACATACACTCTTTCTTTAACTGAAATGAGGTGCATTACTCATTAAAACAATCCAATAAGGTATGTTAATGTTGTTGGGTTTTAAGTTTTTTAATTTTTAGGAAAATTTAGAAATTTTCCTCACATTATAATGTTTTATTTTAACCATTTTTTCTTATATGTAAAAATATATGCAATGTAGGTTGTTTATTTTTTTTTTCAGTAATATAGTTTATTTATGGTGAAAATGTTTCGCATCGTGCATTCCTTTTGATACCGTGTACATCATGTAATTAGTCATGTAGGTCGTGTAAGTAATATAGCCGTATAAGTTGTGTAGGTCATATAAGTAATATAATCATGTAGGTCGTGTAAGTCATGTAAGTAATGTAGTCGTGTAGGTCGTGTAGTCATGTAAGTAATGTAGTCGTGTAGGTCGTGTAGTTACTTGTATATGAAATTTGATATTATTGTTTCTATTGTATCATCAGATATGGTTTTGGTATGTGTGTATATTCTCTTCCATGGTGAATGGATTGAGCAAAATGACGAGTATAAGTTCAAAGGTTCCAAGACTAAAGGGATAATGATACCACGATCGACAACATATGCCAAATTGGTGGAGAAGATAGCTCAAGTTATTGATCTAGATGCTTCGGAATTCGAAATCACAATGAAGTTCAAGCTTAAGACATCTAATCGTATGCCACCAATTACAATTTAAACCAATGATGATGTGGAATTTTTTTAGATTCCAATTTAATTTCACTTCTTTTTTTTAATAATTTTCGTTGACATTTTCTGCATAGCAGCAAATATAAATTCTTAGCACCAAATTAAGTCTTTAAAGAACTAAATTAATCTAATCATTAATGGAAAAAGTCGTGTAATTTTAAGGTCGTGTGATTGAGTAATATATAAAGTCATGTAAAACATAAAGTTAAGGTCGTGTAATATACAACTGAAGGTCGTGAAAGACTCGTAATACATGATTCAAGATCGCGTAATAATACACAAAGTCATGTCATATACGACTGAGGGTCGTGTATTACACGAGTATATTACACGAGCTTGAAACCTATGTTACATGACCTTACACGACCAAATAGTGTGTTCATAAATTGCAGCAAAAAAACTAAATTTGCACATCCGACAATTTGAGAAATGGTTAGATTAATTAATATAAATAAACAAAGTTATTAGTGCACAAATTTTTCAATATTTGAATAGGATACGCTAATGAACATTGCAATTAAACATATTACGGCCATTTAAAATTTTTTTTTTAATCTTCAAAGTGCTTTCTTCCTCTGCCCAAGCGTACAAGCATACATGAGGAATGCCTGCATATAATTAATCCATGAAATCAATTAAGAAAAAAAATATCAACTACAGGAAATTAATGTAATGTTATACACATAAGAACACCATTTGCAGTGATCAAAGTGTTTCCACTCATAACTAGACATACCATGACTTACCATGGATTATAATTGGAAATTAAGGATTTCTCTAAGTAATGACATTCCACAAGGTAAAGACATCTGCACCATTCCAATTTATTGTGAGCCTAATTAAACTAAATGTAATGTGTATATTCTATTGACAAGAAACAAAAAATTAAATTACAGAACACACCTGGAGAGATGATAAACTTTTTACTCCTCAATCTAGAATTGAAGGTCGTGTAATCATGCAATATATGAAGGTCGTGTAATCGTACAATACGTGAAGGTCGTGTAATACACAACCTTGAATCTTACATAACCTTACACGACCAAATCGTGTGTTACATGACAAAATTATAATCGGCACAATCCATTAATTTTTCACAATTTGCATGCAGCAAAACAACTAGAAATTTGTTTTCGAACATGTTATAAGAGACCCACAACTAATTAATCTATTTTCAATATAAAAACCCTAACTTTTTTGTTTTTTTTCCCCTGAATATCAACAAGAAAACTAATTACAGGGAATTACTTGCCTCAACTAATTACATTCTGACCATTTTGCAATAAAGGATCAGCTCTCGTTGGCGATTATGTAGCGACGAACTAGGCTTCTCTTTCTCAGTTGTGGCAGCTTCCCCTTCTCAGGCTCAGTTTGCTCGTTTTGAAGTTTGATTTAGCATTTATGGAGAATGAATGTTTGTTTGAGTAGATGTGATGCCGGTGAGCAAATTGCAGAGGTGATGCTGGTTGATATTCGATTTAGCATGTATGAGAATGGAGGATGAGTATTTGTTTGTTTGAGTAAAGGTAATGGAGAAAATTACAACAGATATGAGTGTTTGTTTGTTTGAGTAGAGGGAGGGAGAGGTGTTGTCAGTTGAGTTGAAGTGTTTTAAAATGAGGATAGTTTAGTAATTTCCTATCAGCTTTTAAAGGGTATTGATGAAAATTTTGGCAAAATCAGATTTTAGGGTTTTGAGATAATTTTTAAAGTATGAAGGTGCATCTGCTGCAATTCCCTCCATATTTCGCTTTAGTTCTTATTGTTAGGACCGATTACTTAATTAGTTCGTGTATTTAAAAAAAATTAATCAATAAATCTTGAAGGATATATAAAATAAAAAAAAAATTGTAACATGTAACAAGTAAAAAATTAAAGAATAATGAAATAGATTTTGATGGAAACGAATGGATGTTTTGGAATGATTTTTTTGAGAAATATATAAGACTAAGTAATTCAAACATACAAACCTTAGTTACTAAAAGAGCATGCACTTGCCCTAATTCTTCCACAAAGTTGTTTGGTCTATTTCGTGAGCCTTCTGGATATTAGATATCATCCGCATACAACATAGAGTACAAATGATATTTAGACACGTTTTTAGAATTGTTTCGTTAAACAATTGTTGATTTGATTTATATATGTGTACGTAGTCAATGTTGTATTTAGACATTTAGTTATCTGCGGAGGGACTTGTATATGACTAGCAATTCAGCATTGTTTATTGTTTTGCTACCAAGTACCAACTCTCTATAAGTCCTCATTTTGTATATCATAATATCTATTTTTTCCTCATTTTGTATATTATAATATAACTTTCTTTTTTTTTCTGGGTTTTCTGAAATTGCACACTCAAATTCCATCAGTTAAAATGAAATTTGTATAGCTTGGTTAGATGGCAAACTCTCATTTATTTATTTTGTATAAAAAGAGATAACATTACCAGAGAATTTAACAAATATTTTAACAGAGTAGTGACCGAATGAATTAAATAAATACATATAGGAGAATTATAGTTTGATCACGCTAGGACTTTCGAGTATTGGAAGCTTTCGAGTATTGGAAGCTTACTGATTCGAATTAATTACCAGATTTTAATCATTTTATTGAAAATGTACTCCAGAAAGTTTTATATGATGTATTTCTCTGATTGGGTTTTTAATTGATTGACACTAAAATAAATGATTATCCGGAGCCACTCATATAATTAGTGGTTAATAAATAAAAAATAAAGGTAGGAGAAATTTTATCATCTAATAACAATAAAAAACAAATGGTACAAGATCTTTAAACACATACAAAAGTTCAAATCAAGATCCTAATACTATTTGGAAATCACCAAGACTAGAAAAACAAATAATTTACTTTTAAAATATATGCTTGGATTAAAAAGCATGAGTGAGTCTTGCTCAAATGCCTTTATCTAACTAAAAAGAAAAAAAAAACTTTAACAATTAAATAAATATTTTATTGGAGAATGGAGAGTACAGAAATTCTAAATACAAATAAAAACAACATAAGATGCCTGTGAGGACCTGAAGTTTTAAATCAATATCTATTGAGATTTATCTTTACATATCAAAGTTGAAGTTCGGTCCAAAATTTAAAGTTAAAAAATAAAAGAACAAACAAATAAATTTTGACAGTAGATGGAGAGACTCATTGTTTTAACTTAAAGGCTAGGGGTTTGACATTTCCTAGCTCAATTATGCTGGTTTGGGTTTTGTGGCCGGCTGGCTGATTGTCTCGTCTGCACGGAAGTTCTCACACATGACGATGCTTTAATATTAAGGGGAGTTATTCTATTTTTTTTTTTTTATAAAAAAAAAGGCCCAAAAGGACTTAAGTGGGCTTTGCTTTCTTTCTTTTCTTTTTCTTTTTTTCCCCTTCACGTTACGTGGAATTATTCAGAATACCCATATGATGTCACAACAGTTACAGTCTTACAGCAACCTTGCAAAACAAAACATATTATCAATTAGGTGCATTTTTTAACTGTTGATGTAAATGAAATGCTATAGACTATGATCACAAACAAGTTTGGCTATAAAAGAAGTGCTTCTTAAATCATAGTTAAGTGCTTCATTGCCGAGCAGCAACTATCCTTTTATAAATTTCCACAACCAATTTGCTATCAATTTCTTCACCAGAAGAAACCACTGAAACCTGTCCAGCTTTGGCAACATTTTTCCCCCTGAAAACACTTCCATCGCTGTTAGTGTTAGCAATTTTGTTGGCTAAACGAATCATCATGCCAGCATAAGCATCATGAAACTTTGCCAAAAGCTTGATGGGCGAAACGAGTTTCAATTGCTGCTGCTGCTTTGGTGTTGTTCTTATTCTATAAAGCCGGGGAGTGGCAGCAGCCCCTCCAAGCCTTACAACTTTGAGCTTCTTTTTGCAATGACCTGCACCACTGATTCTCTGGTACTTTTTTCTGCTCCAGTATCTCTTCAAGCTTTCATAATATGCAAAGGAAAGAATCGCCATTTGTACTACTTTGAGAGAGAGGGGCGTGAAGAGACGAAACGAGAGAGATTATTTATAAAGAAGAAATGGGTGCTGAGATTATTTAATGTGGGCGTTTGAATAGGGGGTTTGTTTACATCGATGATTAAAGATGAGGATCGGAATAATAGGCCAATAAGCAAAGATTGCATCATATTTAAATTCTTTGACCAGGTAAGCGGATGATTGATGGATAAATGCATCAATTTTGGGTTTTTGGCATAATTTTTTAATAAGATTTCTGTAGATGTTGAATTGGTCGTAGAATTTTGTAGACGAATCTGTTGCTATGATAAAAATGTTCTGCAGTATCTGACAAAAGGGCATCTTTAGTTACGTTATTTTAAGTTTTATCATCCATTGCCGTTCAAGTTGCAATATTAAACAAAGATACTTGCATAATTGTACTTGAATTCAATCCCATATATCATGTGATCTAACAGTAGCACTACAAACAAACCAGAAGAAAGAAAACCACTACAATCGTTATATGCTGTAAAATAGGGCTTTACAAATAGTATTATATCATTCGTGGAATGTGGATAAAATAATTTTTCATTTCCATAGATAATGTCTCGAAGCACAGATTTCTTCCAAAACCAGTCACAGTTAAATTAATGAAGAGGTTTTTTTTTTTTCTTTTTTTGTCAAAAGAATATCAATACTATCGAACTAATTAATTTGCGCATTTCTTGGGTGATCATATTTCCACCCCCATCTACTCCGTAATAGCTCCCCAATTAAAAATACACCCATAAAATCCCAAAATTTACATTACTTTGTAAATAAACCCCACTTACTACTAATATTACCTTGCGGCGACTGGTTTTCATTAATATATTTGGCGACAATAATTTTTCCAAGTTATAAAAGGAAGCCAGACAGCCAAGAAAACTGAAAATGGGAGCAACCAACTGCCGTTATCATTTCATCTTTATTTGGTACAACTTTTAAGGTAGAGCTTATTAAAATAGAGTTTTTGTTAATAGAGCTTCTATAAGTAAAATTTTTACCTAAAATATTTTAGTTGTTTGATTGTCAATAAGAGCTTTTATTTAAAATTACAAAATTACTTTAATAGATAAGTTTTTTAAAGTTATGCTATAAAAAGAATGAAATAAGATTGTTAAATGAGCAGAAGATATTTTAGATATTTTAATATTAAAAAAAAAGGCTTTCAATCTTTATTCTTAAAAATCCAAAATTTGAGCTTCAGCTAATAAAAGTAAAATAACTTGTTTAAGTTTTAAAGGCTCTACTATAAAAATAATTAAACAACAACAAAAATTTTGATAAGAGTTTATGAGATTAAATTAGTACTTATGATCATTAGATAAATCATATCAAAGCAGCACTTTATCATAAAGAAATATATAATCGATATTCAAATTTTGGCATGCAAATAAACCTAAATTTTTTAAAATTTTGTTTGGTACTGTATTTTGTAATTTAATTTACTGATATCGTCATACTCATTTTTAAGGTTTTTATTGCTGAAATTCCATTACATGATGATTAGGGGATTTGCGTCAATATGTAGCTTATTTTTTAATTTCTAGGACATGGTTCTTTTGTGGGATAAAACTGTGGTGCAACTGTGGTACCGTGCCACAGTTGCACCCAACCGTTGGATTTCCACTTATTCAAGTGGACCCCACTCATTTGAGTGGATCCAATGGCTGGTGCAACTGTGGCACGGTACCACAGTTGCACTGTAGCCTGACCCTCTTTTGTGCCTGGTTTATTATTTACTTTTATTGTTAGTCATCATTATGTCGTTGATTAGGAAAATGAAGAGTCTGAAAAATGAAAATTAGAAACAAAAATGTAGAAAGAAAGGAAGAAAGCATGCCAAACGGAGATCAGGTTCACGGAGGCATTAACATCCCAAAACAAGCAATGAAGATTTTGCAAGCAGGGCAAGAGTCCAACACAACACATAATTGAATGTGATAAAAACCAAGATAGCCATCTTATTCGAGTTACTTGATGGGTAAAATTCTAACTACAAGCCAGAAGCTGGGTCGTGATTACAGAAAATAAGCGCGGGGAAATATCACCACCCCTTATCATATCAACGTATACAGTTACTCATTACGTCCGTCAATTTAAAAAATTTTCACACACAATTTTAACATGATTAATGATATTTCAAACGGGCATGATCACAGATCAAGAATTAATAGATTCGAATGGCAGCAAGATTGATCTCAAGTAATTGAAAGAAAACACTTGACTCCATTGAGTTAAATAATGAAAGGATCCTTCGACGTATCTTCCAAGCAAGTCACTCCAAAAGGACATGTCCACAAAAGCTGGGTATTACGTCCTCGTCCGCATATGAATAAAAAATTAAGTGGGCCTTGAGATTGAGAATTCCACAAAGCAAATATTTTCAGCCCCTGTAATAGCATTAAATCCAGACACTCCTTGTTGGTTCACCCATACTCGTGCATGAAAGAAACAAATGTCAAAGAATGTGTTTGCCAATTAAAAATCAGTAAGCTTTATCACATTATATAATCCACTACAACATGTGGAAAATTGCATAATTTTCAATCCTACGCAATCTAACCATATATTACAATCCAAATTCAAAAGTGTACAAATCAAACGACAATCGACATATGTGAATTTAATTTAATATGTGCATTTCATCTAATCCTTTAAAATCAATAAAACCGACCTACTTAAACCATGCATCAAATGATTGAAAATTTGAAATAGCACTTTAACCGTACCAAAGTTAAGTTGTGAATTCTGGTTTATTCAAGAGGGTAGGCTATTTTCAGGTGGTAGAATAGGTCCTACTACATCATATCTCACTCGCATCACAGCCAAAAAAATAACAAGAATTAGAAAAAGAATCCCCCAAAAAATAAAAAAAGCATGCGTTGCAAACAATGTGCAAAGTAAGAAGCTCGAATGAATCTTCTAACAGATGAGATGCGTTGTTCAAACTTTGTTCATGCAAAAACTCGATCACGCATGTGCTAGTAAAGGCGTATATTCTACTTATCTTACACTATGGACATCTGGACATCTAGTAATTGTATACTCTTCTCTACAGTCAGCAGCTGATGCAAGGTCTCCTTTGGCTTTCCATTTCATCGAGCATCAGACTACCGTCACGAGTATTGGATCTTGATATTTCAATATGACGTTGAGGTTCGGCATAAACATTCTCGGGCTCTGATGGTTGGACACTGAGACAGTTGGCGTTGTTAGATTCCTGGTCATTTCGAGAATCTGCCAACATCTGAAAATATGCATGAGGCCCCCAGCCTGCAGGTCATAAACAAAGGTTCAAACTACTAATGCCCAATAGGATTAGACAGTCAATAATAATGAGAAAAACGGCCAATAAATACATAAATTCTGATAGCCAAGAATGTCAAGACTATGCTAGTAAGAAGCACAGAAGAGAATTCTCTCAAGTGATTTGAGAAGGGGTAGTACAGAAAAATATCAAGAAAACCATTTTTGGGTGCAATGTCCAAGCCTAACTCCCTGATACACAAGGATGTCAAGACTATGCAAGTAACAAGCACCAGAAAGAAAATTCTCTCAAGTGATTTGAGAAGTGCTAGTAGGCAAAAATATGAAAAAAAAAAAAACCATTTTTGGGTGCAATGTCCAAGCCTAAAACTTTATACTCCTGCTAATCAATTAATTTAATCAAAAGCTTTGGCTTGAATTCCATCAGTGAGAAAACATCGTGAAATTCCAAATGCCAGGCACAAAAGAGGAGAAAGCTGGAGAGGACATAGGCACTGGTCATAAATTATCAATGAAGCTGCAAGGGCTTGCTCATATGCTGCTTAATAAAAAGAAAATTAATTGTTTGCTTATCAATAGACAGACAACATTTCTGAAAGGAAACATAAAGACCATCTAATATCTTCCTGAGTACCAACAAAATTCCCACCAGCCAAGGTTACAGTGATTCTGTGATTTACAGGTTTCTGATCCTATATATTCAAAATACAAATATTTGTTGGGTGAAGGAGACTGATCCAACACCTTGCCTTACCTTCCAATCCATACAATACCATTGAATACATAATTGAGTATTTATGGAGGCACTAGGAAGAGAAAACAATACTGAACAGCATACAACCATAAAGTAAAGAGTTAGAGACATACCATCTGTATCATATGGAGGTGGAAAGAATTGCAAGTAACAAAAGAAAGAAACAATTGTCCCTGTAATAAAATGGAAAAAAAAAAAAAGCAAATAATTCAATGTGAGAAGTAGTTTAGACGTATTCCCACTAGGCAGCGGTAGAAGCCCTGAATTTTACTCTATGCAATTATTAAAAAAGACAAAAGAAAGTGGTCAACAAACGGACCTATGATAGCTCCACCAAAGACATCTTGCCAATGATGCCAATAGTCATCAACTCGAGAAACTCCTATCAGAGCAGCTAGAAGAAACGGTAGGAAAACAATACAGAGCTTTGCAACATGGCCTCTACGATCAAATACCCTGATTTTTCCTGACAAGTACAATGAAAGAAAACCAAGACCAGCAAAAGACCCTGCATATTTACAACCAGAATTCCTATAAGTCGCTTCTCTTGCTGTTATAAGAAACTGAAGGCTCATAATTGCAAGTGGGAAAACAATAACAAGTAAGCAAATCCCTTCCCATAAACTAAATGCACATGTTCACACAGAGTGATACACAGCAATATGCCCATAAGCAATAAGAATCAGAAACTAATCTCAGCAATAACTTTGGTATTTTTTCCAGCAATCTCAATATAAGAGTGAATTTTAATTTTGATCATTCCAATAACAGAAAATTTGCACAAACTTTATAGGGATTTTCTATATTTCATAAATCTAATATGGCATGTTACATTAATATGGGGTGTTTTGGCATCTGAGACACTGTTGGTGATATACAAAGAGAACAGACTGTCACAATCACAGATATCAAGGAAAATATATAGCTAGTTAGAAGCAAAGAGAGATCTTATAATCAACAGTCGGCCGGAACATAAACTACATCCAAAATGAGGAGCCAAAGAAGTAACATAATATATCACACAGAAGTAATTAGAGTGCTTACACGAAGTATGTCCACTTGGGAAACTTTTGTGCCCTTCCTTAATAACATGATTTTGCCCAGTACACACGACATTCCTTGTTACATTATCAAAGACCTGATTGTGACATGCAATAGTTATAAATTGAGTTAGAACGAACAACGATGAAAAAAATGTTTATATGAATCAAATTCAATAATCCCAAACGAAATCAGCAAAGTTGAAGCACTGGAAGAACTCACCCCTTTACCATCAGGAAAACACCGCCAAAAGAAATCTGGGCGAGGACGACCAACAGCATCTTTAATTGCATCAGTTATAACACCAGTAATGAGCACAGAATATAGAAGGCCTGAATATGCATCACAACCCTTTAAGCATAATTGCCATAGGTCAACACAATCAAATGGCAGGTGAGGGACTTATTAAAACAACAAAACAAAAAGATATACCTAGTATGGCATGGTGCAGATCATATACATCACGTCTGATGAAATAATAGACATGCACGACAATAAAAGGGAGCAATATTGCAATCAACTGTAAGAACAAATGAAACAACGTCATGAATTTTCAGTGTTATCAAAGCAGTGAATATCATGAAATCTTCAGATGAAGAATGCATCTTATATTAATTTCTCTGGGCCAAAACATACTGGAACAGCCCAAAAGGGAACGGTATTGTCTTTCATAGGGTATCTCAAATCTGTCATCATATCCTCTCCAACAAAGCGGTGAAATGGTTCTATGACATTCAAAATGATCTCTATTACACCAAGAAGCAAGAGAATCAGCCAGTCGTGCATGTGTAGCTTTAGAACTTTAAGTCCATGGGATCTTACAGTATGTGCACCCAACTGAATCTCAGGCATTTTTCACTAATCTGCAGGAGGGAAAAAGAAAAGCATTACACGATTAATATTCTTCAAGAAGCTGAAGCTGGATATCAAAAAGTTCAAAATAACATAATTCATTTTAAAAAAAAAAAGCAATGACCACGCAGTGAACCAGGCCATTTAACTCGTATATATTTTAAGATATGTGAAAAACAGAAAATATATTAAGCGTAATAAGCATTTATAACAATTAAAAAATATATATAAATAAAAAAGGGACATTTTTCAGTTTCCACTGAATTAAAAATTGCTTCTAAAACCAAGAGAAAATAATTGAAATCATATATGGACAACAAGACACTTAAGCTCAACCAGAACCTTTAAATCCTTCTTCAAACTCTTTCCCATACATTGATTATGATAATAGTAATTTAGTGATATAAAACTAATGCAGCAAAATAGAGCAGAAACTAAAGAAAACCTATACTGTGTAAGTGAGCTGGACTTGTTTCCTGCGGAGCAAACCCCATAACCACACAGTCTATTTAGAAGGCTGAGACCTACAGCATGATCTAACTAAAAGGTCACAACATCCCATGAAAAGATAGGAATACAAGTACTCATAAAAGGGACATTCATCCACTGCTAATTATAATGCCAATGTCCAAATCCTATATAAGCCAAGAGGCCCCAAATTGTACTCCACTATGGAAATTTATCATGATCTGTCATGGATTTTACAGGATTTCTTCAGTTCCCCCTCACTACAGACTGTAGTTTGCTTAGTAATACAACACCTTTCCAAATCTAAATCATGTTAAAAGAATGCACAACCAGATTTCACAGACCTCTACCAAGGATTTATATCATTTAACTAGCAGAAGGAAAACCTTTAGCTTCGAAAAAGATGGGAAACATTACAGCATGTAACAGCCCCAAAACACACATATATATGTGAAATCATTTGGAAAAAGCAGTTTTATCATGTGAACCGTTCCCATAGTCCAAGATATAGGTAACTTTGCAGGAAATTGATTCAAATTCCAGAGGTACACAATCGATTTAGGTTACTCCATTCATTTAAGAATATTTAGCCGCTTGTCATGGAAAACTAACAGATTAGATACTTGTCCCATACGCAATGAGATTTCTACATATGGAAAAACTATCTCTCAGCTTTCTACCAATCTGACACACAATTTAAGCTGATAGAAAGATTTAAAATTTTGCCGCAACCAACCACTTGAACATTCACAAAAATTTAAAACACAAATCAAAATAGAAGTGAATACAAATACAGAAACAAACAACTCGAGCAAAACAAATTTTCCATATGTTAAACAAGTTTTCATTATCAGACAGTGTTATTGCAGGCAACAAACCTCAGTTTCGACCTATAAGTCAACATCTGCCAAATCAATTGTGAGCAGAGAGCCATAGGAGTTTATATATTTTATTCAATTTATTAAAAGCAGAAAGTTATGTTTTCCTCCAGAATATTTTGTTAGTATGATAGGATATACTACCAATAACAAATAATAAAAACGAAACTGAATTTTAAAATCATGATTAATATCGATGCATGCTGGAAAGTGGAATTCACTTTGTTTTTTTATTTTTTATTTCCTTCTCCCTTCACTTTCTCAGGAAGCAAACAGCATGTTAAAAAAAAACAAAATACGCACAAATACTATATAATTCATAAACGCACATGATCTGCTGTTGCTCTTAGAAACAAAGCAACAGAAAACGAAGAATTCACTTTTTTTCTTTTCTATTTTCTTTACTGTCCGCCGTTTCCTCGAGAACCAAACGAATAATGTCTTAAAAAAAATTCAAATAAAAAAAAATGAAAAATGAAAGAAAAAATTCGAAACGATACCACTGCAATGTACATAAACGAGCTGAGAACGAACAGATTCAAAATGAAGATTAATTGCCAAAAATAAATACAATAGATTAAAGAGTTACAGAGTTTATTTAATTTGGAAAATGAAGTGACCTCTGAACCAGCTGACCTCTTTTGGATTTCTGAAAACCAAGTAAAAGCGAGTGTGTTTTTGCTTTCGCTGTGCGGAAGAGGAGATTTGATTTTTATAGCCCCAGCAAAAGCAAGTGATTGGAGGTGGGTCCAAGTGAGCTCATTACTCCATCTGTGACTGTGAGGGAAGCTGGGGACTGTACCTTCTAAATGCTGTGTAAGGTAACAAACTCCGATTTTTTATAAATTAGCTTGTAAAAAGAGCGCGTGGAGTTCTTATTTTTTATTTTTTATTTTTTATTTTTTATTTTTTATTTATGCCGACAAAAATATAAAGGATAATTATGAAAAGGAAGTGGACAAAATTTCAAATTTTATCAATAAAGTGGTATCGCATAGTAATTTAAAAAAGTAATCCACTTCACCAAATTCATATTGTAATGTGAAGCGAATGAAATTTGTGCCCTCGAGCCTCTTTGAGTGGTTGTTTTCATAAAAGAAAAATGTCATTTTGATTTTAAATATTTCTTTTCTTTTTTTTCCTTTTTCTTTTTTTGGGTCCCAAGTTCAATACCAAATTATATGAAATGGGCTGCAGATTTTTGAATCTGCTAAAAAAGGTCCCGCTAAATACTTTTATGGGAACACTCAATTGAAATATTTTAATAGCTTACTCAAAAACATTTTTAAGTAGTGAATGCATGTATTTGTGGTTGAAATATAAAGACATCTTCTGCAACGTGCAATAGGTAGAGGAGATTTTAATTTCCATCTACAGAAAGCAACACAGCCTTTTGAATTTGATAATTGGATGATTAAATTCTATAATCTAATCATTATTTGCTCCCTAAATTCGACTCAATTATGTAATTTTGACCCTCCGAACGCACTATCGATTTTGATTCATCAAAATCTTTGATCCCCTTGTCAAAACTCCATTCTTTCTTTTTCAATATTCTTTGCTTGTCCATGGCATTATCTCTTTTGTTCTTTTATCTCGCAAGATTCAATAATCTATAACGCATGATGAACTTTGAGAAAAAGTGGAATGTGGCAACGTCGCATCCGTGCGGATTAGAAACAGAGATAAATTAATTATTTTGAAATGGGTAAATGAAACAACTGCCTACTTCTCTAATTTGGGATCTCAGATTCTGAAAATCATTAATAATTGTAAGTCGTGTCCATAATAAAGACGCTTAGGAAACGTTTATGCTTGCAGTAGCAAGTTGAAAAATTACATGAGTGAGTTTTCTATTCAAACAAGTGGTTGAAATCCGGGGCACTATTAAGCTAATGCAAGCCTGCACGGGTTGGTCTATCAATCAGAGAGCTTGCATATATAAAATTATTTATCCATCTAGGGAAGGCTTATCTTAAACTTATTAATATCTTTAATTAACTTGACTAATTTCACAAGTAGAGATTCAAGTGGGGACGGCTCGACCAGGAAGGCCAACGACTTGCTAAAAGCCTAAGCATATTTTATTATTTAACCCAAAAAAGAAAATTAGTATACATTCAAAATAGCAAATTAGGGAACATATATGTACATAAAGCTACAAGTAATAAAGAATGTGAAGCAAAGGCAAAACTGAAGATGCGTAGGTTTCATCTCCTTCCTGACTCCATTTCATCCAATGTTGAGCTTGGAGGGCTGTTCGCATATACTGGCAAAAATGCGTCACCATTTGGTTCTGTTCGTTGATTAACAGAATGAATCTCCATCTCAAGCGCATTCACTGAATTCCTGGAATGCCCCATGTTGTTGCTATGTGACTCCTCCCTTGCTCTGAAATATGCATAAGGTCCCCATCCTGAAGTTCACAAAATTAAGCGAAGACAGAATGATTAATTCAACAAGATGCATTACATTCTGCCTATGATGACTATTTGTGCTGAAATCTCCATTAAGAGGGCTTATGTATATCAATCCAAAGATTAGCTTGAAATATGAAAGGTATGAAGATAAATTTTACCATCGTCATAATGTGGGGGTGGGAAGAATTGCAGATAGCACAAAGTGGCCACAACGAGCCCTGTATGAAGTAAAACATGCAGAAAGTTATTAACTTCCTAGGTTCAATGCATATTGATTATAGTTTTAGTCGTATGTAACAATGGAGTTCAAAACAGACCTATCATGCCACCAGCAAATACATCTTGCCAATGGTGCCAATAGTCAGAAACTCGAGAAACGCCAACGAGAGATGCAACGAGTAGAGGAAGAAGAACAATGCAGAGCTTCGCCACATGCCCTCTGCCATCAAATGCTTTAATTTTTCCGGATAAGTACAGTGAGAGGAAACCTAATCCTGCAAAGGACCCTGCAGAGTAGTCTCCATTAGATATTAACTACGTGGTTCGGTCGTTACTATGAAGCAATGAGGTGATCATGAAACAGCGATTCTCTTATATCACTACTGACAACATCAATATGTTTCACCACACTATGTAAACAGCAGGGAATTTGCTTACATGAAGTGTGACCACTTGGAAAACTCTTGTGTCCTTCCCTAACTTCACTGTCCTTACCATGACATACCACATCTCCCCAATGCCCACCATAATTCTGGAAACAAATGGCAAGTAAAAGGATCAGAAATGAAGTGTCACCTATCTAAAAACCAAAACCTGCAATCTTAGTATTAAAACATGTAACAGTTAAAAATGTTGAAGGCATATGTACCGGAACTCCATCGGGAAAGCAACGCCAGAAGAAGTTGGGTCGAGGCCTACCAGTTGCATTTTTTATTGCATCAGTAATAACCCCAGTAATCAACACAGCATATAAGAGCCCTGATACAGTTGACCATATAAAATTTAATGGACAGTTAATAAGCACCGGTTTATACACTGAGCTGATCATATATAAAATGATTGCAAAATGTAATTACCTAGAATGCCGTGGTGCAAATCATAAACGTCTCTCCTTCTAAGATAGCAGAGAAGGAAAATGGCTATGGGCAACAAAACTGCATACATCTGCCCATCAATGGTGAAAAACAAAAGTTCAATACATAACTCTTCCAGCGAGTACTATGACCAGAAGAACTTCAAGTGCCAGTAGCCACAAAGCAGGCTTCCAAAAACAAAGTGAAATAGGCATAAATGGACAGGCGTATTAGCCACTTGAGGATAACGAATGCACATGGACGAAAAGACATAAAATGGCCTTGAAGCTTATTATGCTCCTTCTATCTCTCTTAAGCCTCCGTTCTTTTCTTTGGTATACTTGTAATGTTGTTTTGTTTACAACTGAATAATACGGTAAAAGCAGCAATTGATTAAAAGCACATACAAGAAATGAAAACTTACAGGCACAGCCCAGATGGGCACTGTGTTGTCTTTGAAGGGATACTTCAAGTCTGTCATCATATCCTCTCCCACAAAGCGATAAAATGGATGAATTACATACAGAACAACCTCAATCACAGCCAGCAGCAACAATATAATCCAATCATGCAAGTGATTTCTCGCAACTCTGGCTCCATGAGACTTAATAGTGTGTGCACCAAGATCAATCTCCCTCATTTCCCCACGCTACTCAATGCCACCGAAACAACACCAAACAACACCCCAAGACAATAATTAACTACCCCATAAAGACACAAAAAACTTGATCATACGGTGATTAAATTATAATTACTTATGGCACATGTAAGACCACATGCATAAATGCGTTACCATGCAAAGCAACTTTATTTAATCAAATAATTATTCCCTGCAGAAACAATTTGAACGCAATAAACAGGCCACAAATACATCGACAACATTCTTAATTTTATAAATTTTCTGATCTGGGACTGGTCAAACATGGACTCCTTAGACAAATCATCAGTATCGAAGCATCTAATAACCCATTTCATCCGACAAATAAATGCCAAAACCATATACTTTTGTATGAGAAAAGGAACAAAAAATGTACAATCTTGTAGAACTTGCTGACCTGGAAGAAACCACGGAGGCCGGCAGAAGAACAGACTGATCGGAGCCATCCCCAAGCCATTGATGATGATGAATATGCAGGACAGTTTATGCCAAAATTTTACCAAAACTGATCAACAAAATGAACCCAGATGAGGGAAAAAAAGAAAAAGAAAACTGCCGATAAATACTATGTAACCAACATATAAAAACAAGAAACGGAATTTTTATACAAGTATAAAACTTGAAAATAAATTAAGTCAAGTAGTGAAGGAAAAGCTAAAAAAAAAAAAAATGCAAGTAAATATGAAGCAAAACCAGACTCACTTGTTCACGTTGTTTCTTAATACAAGAGAAAATTGAGAGAGAAGTGAAAATGAGAGGGACGTTGTAATGGAAAGAAATGGCGCCGGTTGGTTAACAAACAACTTACAAGTATGAAAGTAGTTCAGTTATTTTATACAATTAATTAATTAATTAATTCTTTATTGTAATCCGAAATTGAACCTTTTTTTTCTTTTTCATTTTTTCTCCTTTGTAGTCTTACGTTGAAATTGTCAAAACTGGGGTTGGACTTTCGCGAGCGTGACAGCTGCGGTGCTGCCATCACATTGTTTGACTCTTGCCGGCCCGACGCAGTAATTGCATGTAGCTCCCTATATTTTAAAAAATTACTTATAATGATATGGTTTACATTTATTTTACACTGGTCTATGTTGTTGGATCCGTACAAACGTCTGTTATCAATTACTTCACTGTTATACGCATGAAAAGTTTGGAAAATAAGTTCTCGAATAAATATTGTCATTGCGAATGGATTTTCTACAAAATCTAATGATAATATTAGTGATAAACTATGAAAATAATTTGCCGATCACATTAAACAAGATACAGCTTTAACAAATATTTTACTTAAATAAATTAATAGTATAATACTTGTATTATCCGTTTAATAATAACAATATCGCATTTGTATAATTGGGATTCACAATTTGTATTATAATTGATGTTTCACTTATCATTAACTAATCACATGTATAGTATCAGTTAACTTTATTAATGTGATAAGTTGTAACAATTATCAACGAGTGACATGTTGCTATGTCACAATACAAACCATGCATCCTAACTATGTAAAATAGTATTTCTTACTTAATAATAAAGTTTTATTAATTAATTTAGTTAAAAATCAATTATATTAAGAGCTAATTAAATTTTGAGTATATAGTATTATAAATAATTAAGTATCAACAGAGAAGATATTATACACACACACACACACACACACACACAGATACATACATACATTATATGCATACATATTAGGTTAAACAATGGAGTAGCCAGAAAACCGAATCCATGAAACAAAACTATTTATCAATATAAAAAGAAAATAAGGAATGAAACATAAAAATATCAAAAAAATTACTACAATATTTATATGTCAATAGTTGATACATTTACAATTATCTTTGTGTTCTACACTTCTAGACTGTTGTTTTTGTTCTCGTTTAATGTTGCTCTTCTCCAAAGAAACAATGATGCCCCCATTTGCCGTATCAAAGTTTTAGCTAGAAATCAAGGCATTTAGCCTGTTAGAGAAAGGCAGCAAAATGCCTAAATTATGAAAAGCTAAAATACGATTTTAGGTTTTTTTTTTAAAAAAAAAATTATTCGGTTGGGCATTTGTTCATTAGATTCTATCAAGTTGGACATTTGGGCTTAATTTAAATTTCATAATTGGGCTAAAATTATAAATAGATGAGATATTTAATAAAAAAATTAAACTTAAATTAATGAAATAATTAATCCACTTAAGAAAATTCGTACATTTTATTGAATATGACAGAAACATATATTTTTAGAAAATTTAGGACATGTGGAGATAGCTGTCACTACAAGTCCCTTGGTGGCTTCGCTACCAATGTTGAGTAGGTAACTCAGTTACAAGCTAATTGATAATTATATTGGATTATTTTTTAACAAAATTAATAAACAGGTTATCTTCTTTGTTTAACACACACAAACACTATTGTGAACTCAAATTACTTTTATTTGCCTCTAAGAATTTGATCAAATGGTTTTCAAATAATTTTATTTGATCAATCACTCAAGTTTAAATTATAAGAGAGAAGTGACAATTTAAATCAAGATTCGTCTATTCAGTTTGGTTCGATTCAATCTAAATAAGCTTGGGTATGAAAATATTGATTCATAATTCGATTTGATTCAATAAATAAACGGACCGAATTTGAGTTTAAGGACATTCGTTTATTCTTTTGGGATTCATTTAATAAATGGAACATAAATGAATTGAGCATGGTCATTTGTTTGTAATTTATTAATTAAATTATTTTTTACCCTTAAATTTATTTGAAAAATTTTAAAAACTTAAAAGTTAATTCAGTAATTATAAATGATAATAAGACAAAATATATAAGCGAGGGCAGGCATAATTTGACTTAATTTTTATCCACCCTTTACTAGTAATAAAAGATCAAACAAATTCAATTCATTTTTTATTTACGCTTAGCTTATCTTGGAGAAGTTCTAATATCAATCTTCACATTCTTGGTGTTTTTGGTGGTCTTTGCAGGATTCAGACTCACTTCCTTCTCATCATCTCCTTTTAGTAACTTGCTTTTCATTGTCACTCCAATCAAATCATCATCAGCAGCACAAATCTGTCAAAATCATCATCAGCAGCACAAATCTGTCAAAATCATTTACTAGCTTCCTCTTATAACTCTTCTTCTTCAGAACAACTTCTTCCTCTTCTTCTTCATCGCTCAAAGCCAAAAGCCTCCTCTTCACAGCCACAAGTGCTGGAGGGCGCGAAACAAAAGAACACTTTCATGGGTTGTGTTACTTGCTACCGCCGATTATTTGTTAGCTAGAAATCTCTCAGCTCGAGACTTGAATCGTTGATCATCGAGATGGTTTCGTCCGATCCGTTGTCATTTTCTCCTTATTCGTAACAAATTTATTTAAAGCATTTGTAAACGAATTCATATTCAATTCGATTCATTATGGATTTGTTTATTATGTGATAAGTCAATAATAAGTAAATTTATATTCTATTGAATTCATATATTAATTCTACTAAATAAATTAAACGAATTAAAGCGAATATTCAAAAATTAAATTCGAATCTTCAGATCGTAATTCATTTAATAAACGAATTAAATTTGAATCAGTAGAGTTTTGACTCAATTCGATTAAGATTCGATTCAAATTAGATTTATTTATTAGTTTTGCCATGCCTTAGAGAGGTAGAGTTATTTATTGTATTATTATTATTATTTCTTCTTTTTTGCTTAGTCTCCTACCTTTTACGAAAATAAAATATAGAAACAAAAAGATATATATGAAAAAGTTGAAAATTATATCCTTATTTGTGATTATAATAAACTTACGGACCCATGGCCTATTATCCTCTTTTTGATTCTTTAATTTGGCTGTGCCGTGTTAGACCCACGAGATGGCAGGGAATGGACAGACAGATTCATAAATATTAACACTTTTGGGAGGTTTGTAGTACAGTGGTGAACCATTGCCCTCAAAGTTAAGCATATTATGAGGATAATGGTTCGAGTCCTCACAGATTCAACCTCCTTCAATTAAATATAATTATGTGGAGACTACTTATAACGTCTTTCTCTCTTACGAAATATGAGTGGAGTAGAAACATTCTTCTTCTGTGAGGAGTATTTGACTGGGCATATGCTTCATAGACTAAAAATGTAATAATGTAAGTCCCATACATATATATCTGATTATAAATTTTAATATAATGACCTACTGTCATAGCAGTTATATATATCTCTGTGTAATACAGTAGTATGATGCTTAATCAATTAAAAAAAAAAACACTTTTGGGGGACTCTAATTCCTCTTATTTTTTGAAAGGGGTTTGAATGTTTATCATGACTTTCGCTTTTTAAAAATGAATATTAATAACGAGTGACGACTTGTCGTCTGGTTTACAAGGAAGGACTTGGCACTCCTTTCTATTAGAAGCTGAATTGCCTAGAAATTTCACTTGAATTTTCACCTTCTGGAAGTCTCTCGGACATATAAGCTAGAATGCCAATATCCTTCAATTCAGAAGAATCTTGGAAGATTCGAAAATTATTTAGCATGATGTCCATGTATCACATAATGTCATATTTGACAGAGGTAATAATAAAATATAATGATATTCCACAACATGCTTGTTCTGCTTCTTTAATCCCTGTAACATGCTTCTTAATTAAGCTAAAACAGGCACCTAATATACCTATCATTTCGATAAATAATGATTTTAGCATGAGAATTATATATATATATATTTTATTTTTATCTCATAAATATAAAAAGACTCGAATTCTTTACAATTTTAAGAAAAATAAGAATGTACTAACACGCACAATTGAAGTTGAAGGAGGTGTTGGTTTAAGAAATTTTGCATGTACTCAACTTTTTTCTTTGATTGCCTCGCATAAATAAATAGTAAAAACTTGATGTGAAATGAATATATTCTTAAATAGCAAAAACTTGATGCAAAATGAATTTATCCTTTTGTTTATGGATTAGGCATGGGACAAAGGCTTTAAACCTAATCTACGGGTCTACTGATGTAGCAATCAGCAATGGTCCCAAAACTCTAAATAATTACCAACTCAAGCCATTATATCCTTTTTTTTTTCTTCGAATGACGAAAGAATAATTGGAGCAAATGTATCAATCATCCATTGTTAAAGATTGTCCTTAAGTTCAACATTTTCATCTCAAATGGTGAAAAATTTGGACCAACATTAGTCTACATAATCATATCTATTAATTTATCTCCTATTCAACGTACAATCGATGTTTTATTATTATTATTATTATTATTATTATTATTATTATTATTATTATTATTATTATTATTATTATTATTATTATTATTATTATTATTATTATTATTATTATTATTATTATTATTATTATTATTATTATTATTATTATTATTATTATTATTATTATTATTATTATTATTATTATTATTATTATTATTATTATTATTATTATTATTATTATTATTATTATTATTATTATTATTATTATTATTATTATTATTATTATTATTATTATTATTATTATTATTATTATTATTATTATTATTATTATTATTATTATTATTATTATTATTATTATTATTATTATTATTATTATTATTATTATTATTATTATTATTATTATTATTATTATTATTATTATTATTATTATTATTATTATTATTATTATTATTATTATTATTATTATTATTATTATTATTATTATTATTATTATTATTATTATTATTATTATTATTATTATTATTATTATTATTATTATTATTATTATTATTATTATTA
>NW_006262688.1:28722537-28773571 GCF_000493195.1 Citrus x clementina
ATTGAGTGCTGGTTTGGTAATGACGTAATTTTTAAAATAATTGTTATTAGTTATCCTATATAAATAATCAATCATGAAAAAAATTAGTTAACTTTTAGTAAAATTTATTTTTAAAAATATTGTGAATTTTAAAAACAACGATATATGTTTAGTAAATCTTATAATTTAAGACTGGGTATAGAATCAGATTCAGATAGATTCGATCTGATCAGATCCAATCCGTATAAATTCATATTGAATTTGAATTTGGCTTCAAATCAAATCAAATCAGATATGATTTGTAACATCCTATTAGATTAGATTTGGATTTGGATCGATCCAAATAATCTACTCGAATTCATAGCTGCAATAACGGTAGTGCCACTACCGAAAAAAAAGAAAGAAAGAAAGAGAGAGAAAAAGAAAATATAAAAGGCAAAGTCACAGCACAAATGTGAAAATCCGTAATTCCATCTTCCTAAACTAGCAGCAGCCACGACCACGAGAAACGGACTTGACCCAAGAAACCACAAACCAAGCATAAGCCGCGGAAGACCAAACCAACACCACCAACGACATAAACTAAACGAACTCAGCCGCATCTTCGCAGACTACTGCATTTAAACCTCACCATATCGACCTTGATGTCGGAGAGATATTCTGGTAAATGTACGTTGTGTCAGATTCCTGTCTTTATTGCGTGAATGTCTGGGGACTTTAATATATAGTATCTGATGAGCAGATCAAGAAGATGAGCTGATTTGACACCCCGAGCTTCTGGTAATGAAGCCAATGAAGGAATTTTCTAAGGATTTATGTTCTCATTAATTATAGATTTCATAAAGTTCTCGTGAAAATTGTCAAAAAGGTCCTAAATCTGAATTCAATTTGAACCAATCTGAATCCAAACTTACAGGAATATTAATCTGATCCAAACGATTTCGAATTCGGATCAAAATTGAGGTTCGGATTGGAATCAAATGATTTTTTTTTTTCAATCCGAATTATTTGAAATCCGATCGGACTCATCCTAATATGAAATAACCTAACCTTATTAGTATTAAACTGCTGTAAAAATATAAATAATTAAATTTTACATAATATTGAATAAAATTTATTTAAAGATTTATAAGCACGTATATTAAATATTTTTAATTGTGTATATATAATAATTGATAACTAAAATAAATATTTATTAATTTTATTTTTTACTTTGTTATCTCAATATAATTGATAATAATAATTTCTTTAAATTTAATGATCTTATTTCCTAATTAATAAGGATAAATTTGAATTTTTATAATATATATGAGAACATATATGGAATTGAATTAATTATAAAAGTGATTTTCAAAATCAAATGTTGAAAAGTTATTCTTTTTTCTTCTTTTCAAAATATAATTTAAAATGAAGTGATTTGTCAATAGTAATCTTTTAAAAAATTTAACAAAACACCAAAATCAACTTTTAATTATAAAAAAAATCACTTTTAAACTTTTCAAAAATAATCCCAAAGATAGTGTGATAATGTAACAAAGGTAACAACGTATAATCAGTTAATCACGATACCTTAATTAACACTAACCGACCAATCACATTGAATTGCTTTAAAAAATCTTAAAAGAATAATCACATTTGCTATCGAACTTTCAAATTTCAACTTTAAAACAAAGTCCCACCAAATGCTAGTTGGTCTTCAATTTGTATTTCTTCTTTATTCTCGGAATAAAAAGGATTACAGGATGGTTGTGTCCATTCTTTACAAGTTAACGATATCTTTTATCATCACATCATTATCACGATTATCGTCATCTTAAGAAATTAAAGTATCCTATGAATATTTATTTGTCCTATTTTGAGATTTTTTTTTCTTTAAAATCTTTGACGAATTTCGGCAAAAGGTTAAATTTAAAACCGAGGTGGTCTCCACAGCTCCACCACCGCTAGTGGGTCGATTTTTTGATTGGTTGGTTGACAAAATTTTATGTGATTCCAAGATGTTATTTTCATCTGAGTTTTTAATCCAAAACAAGGACTTGGCTTTTCTCCCTCGCAATGTACTGAAATTGAATCAATGTTTTTAGGTATTCAATGATAGTTCCGAAAACATATGACGTTGATATTACACCTTGTTGACAAAGTTAGGTCTGTATTTTATTATTATTTTGTTCTAGGGCGGTAATTGGGCCATGACAGTAAAATTAGTAGTTTGAATTGTATTGTTAGGAAACATATCACATTTTAGATAAGATTTTTTTTTCTTCTTTAGAAGAATTTATATTTAAGGAATAATTATTTTTGTCTCTGAAACTTAACTTATTCAAGGAGGCATACAATCTATACAAGAAAGTAGTACTATATGTAGAAGTTGAGTTTACTTATTTGTATAACACAACAATCAGTTTCTAATGTGAGAGGAACGGTAGATTTATTGCGAGAATGAGTGTTGATAAAATTATAGGTGTGAGAAAAAGATAGAGTGTTATTAGAATTTTTAGGTGTGATGAAAGTATAAGAGTGATTGTAATAAATTTTTAAATAGTGATTTTTTTTTCTTGTCGGCCATCTAAAATTTTTTCGCGTAAATTTTTGTATTATGGGACTGATTTTGTTCTCTCTCTCTATGTGTGCGTTTGAGATTGAGGTTGGGCAGTTGTACCTTAAAAGATACAGCACTAAAGTGTTTGGTAAACACTAACTGTTGTAACTTAGAAGCTATCTTGATATGATTTTTTATTTATATGATGAAAAATCTATTATATCTTTAATAATTTTATCAAAATTATTATTAAAAAATTATATTTACTATATACTATTAATTTTTATTTTATAATTACAACCTTTTTTTTACACAATAACTGTAGTTTAAAAGTTACAACAACTCAATTTCAAACAGGCAAAATGAGATGATCAAGAAATGTGCTGTGCCTATATCCCTTCACCACATCCCATTTCATTAAGGCGACTTTCCTTGACGTGGGAGCCATCCGAGCTGCAGCACAGCGCTGGAAAGTATTTAATGTTCTTTTATAAAGGGAATACCAATTATAAGTAAATCTATTTACTACATTGATAGAATGACTATGATTACATTTATATTGAGACTGGTATATCAAGAAAGTGTTATGAAACGACAAAGGAATTGAGTAGATGGAGATCAAATCTATACCAGAATTTATTCTCGTTTATCTAAAGGTGGCCATTTTCGTGAGCATGCAAAAATTTTTCCACCGGGAATCAACTTACTATTATTGCAAAGATAGACATTTCGTGCTGGAGCTGACTCGGACGACAGTGAGTTGTTTGCTTTACTCTTTCCCTTAAAAAATGTTACTTGCCTTCACAGCCAATAATGTCCGCAGAGTGCTAAAACTAAAATAGGTTGAAAGATGATTGCTTAAATTCAATCATTACTAAAATGTAAGTGAGTTGGGTTGACGGTAAATATTTGTTCTTTTTGTTTTTTTTTTTGGTCTCAAGGTAAATATTCGTATGTAATAATATTGTTTAAGGATATTTAAAGATTCAATATGGGCATTGCCTGATTAAATATTGTCCCAAATGCGATGTGTTACTTGTCAGTGACAGTGAGACTTAACATTAAAAAGGCAACAAAATAAGTAGTAATTAAGGGACGTGGGCTGGCACGCTATAGCCGTAAATGGGGAGAGGGAAAATTGAAAAAATAAAATAAAATAGAAAAAAAATTCACAGAAATCGAGGTGGCTTTCATTAATGAAGTTTGACGACACCTCGGGGCCCTAAAACATAAAACAGTGAAGGGGAAATGGGGGAAAATGGCAGCTCTCCCTTCCAGTCGATTGATTAGCTGTTTCTTAAAGTGTTCGCAGTCTCCCAGATTTCCATTCACCTGGTTCTTAAAAAAGTTAATAACAATTTACAGCTCTGGTGTTGTCACTTTTGACTTTTTGAGTTGCAGGCTTGCCATTTGGAATCCAATTACTTACTTGTATAACACAAACTAAAGTTAATGCTCTCAAATTAAATAAATTTGAGTTTTGTTAAAAACAATAGTTACATAGTCATCCGTTAAAATTTTGATATCTGTTTGTGATATTTAAGATTATAAATAAGCTTCGAGAAACTGATATTTTGTGAGTGAAAAAAAATTAATAGATGTTATCTTTATATTTTATGACATAATGAAACATTAAATTTAATCTTTTAATTTTTCTACATAAAATATATGTATATACATGCGCGCGCGCGCACACAACAAAGCAAAGGTAAAAACAAGTTGCTCCGAACGTTAATTACTTGAATGTGAGTCTCTTTCGCAAGAAAAGATGAATTGGTGCATGTATGATATCACAAGCTCCAAAATGACTTTATCATAAAGCCATTAGGTGAACAATTTTACGTTTTTTGTCCCCCCTTTTCTCCACCTAATATTAATTAGATTGTGGAGTCCCCCGAAAAATAAATTATGTCAGTTTAAAATTTCAGTTAGCCAAAAATCTCAATGGCGTTTGAGTCAAGCATTGCATTATTGCCCTATCTTATCTTCACGCGGGCAAAAAAAAAAATGAAGAGGACAAACGTTTGATTTGGTGAATCATGACGTTTGTCACATGACCTTTGTGAAGGATTATCGTTGGCCTAATTAACTTTATTTTGTGATATTTTGTTGTTAAATTTCTTTCACCAATTATTTTCACGGGTAGATCTACTTTCAATCAGTCGAGCCCCATCCGTATACTAATCTACTCCTTAAATTTTCAATTATTTGAATCGATAAATAAAATCGGTTGAAATTCTAATGAATTTTGTCTAATATTTTGTAGATTAAAAGTCTATAATTATAGAGTAATAACATGCTTATTTTATCGTTATGATCGGTAGTTTTGATGATGTGGTCATATTAATAACATAATGTGATAGCTCAATTAATTAGCCACGTTAATCGCATAATTAATATATGAGTGGAGTTATCTGAGCTCATTAAACCAATCATTAAACTCATTTACTAAATAAACTCACTTTCAAATTTTAAAATTTATTTAATAATCCTACTTAAATATCAAGTAAACTCTTAGTAAACTTAATTTTTATAATAGTAGTGTTTTTACGCACTAAACCTATCAAATTCATTTATAAACCTTAATTGATTTTTTTTTTTTTTAAAGAGTGATGGAGATGGTAATGCAATTGAAATGGAATCGTCAACCCAGGTGCCACTTCAGCATGTGATAATAGTTAGATAGTTGAGAATCAAGCATGCCTAGTGGCTGGTGGTTAGGCTAAGTTGTCATTGGTGAATGATGATGCAGCTTAGCTTGATATAGCTCCATTAATTGGCCAAGTTAAACAGAAAAGAACTTTAACCTGTTAATTAAAGTCTGCTTTTGATTAATGATAATTACAGCTTTCAGTAAATTTAAGGATTACTATTGTAATCAGAGCAGAGGACTCAATAATCGATGATGAGCTCCATTTGAATAAATAGAAGACCGTAGGAAGATAATTGAAAGAAAAAAGATTGTCACTTGTAATTCATACCTCTAGTCGATCGGGGTTTAGCGAAAATATAATTAAAATTTAACAAAATTATATTAAATATAAAAATGAGCTCAAAGAGTAAAGATTTTATTTTATTTTTTTTATTTTATTTTAATGTTCATAATTATAATTTAATTTGGGAGTATTTTAATCATAAAATTTTTTTAAAAAAAATAAATTTAATGAGTAATTTAGTGGGTTTAAATAGTCATATCCTTAACATATTTGATTAGTTTTGTTACCCAAATCATCGCCTTCACAATCATCCTAGATTACCAAAAAGTAGTAGCTTGTAAAATTGCATCGAGGACAGAAGTTTATAAACATAAATAATAAATTAATGATTTTATTAAGAATACTTTTAGGTATTGTTTAATAATAAATCGACAATGATATTAGGTGAATTGGATGAGAGCATCAAAGTGACAAAGCAATGGCAACGCGCCACATTATCCTTAGTTAGGTACTTATATTTTTAATTGAAGGTCAAATTACTACCTCGATTCATATTTAAAGCAAGTTGGGACTTGGGACCGTATTTTATTACCTCGATTATTTTATTAATAATCCACCGTACATTTTATTTATTTTTACTTCAATTTAATGCATGACCATTGACGAATTCAATGAGAGAATGGTTTATGGAATTAGGTTATATTTGGTATGGAAATTTAAAAAAAAATAAAGATCAAATTACCATATTTTAACCGAAATATAACTTAATTAAGAATAAGTGCATAATGAGTTATATTTACAAAAAGTGCTTGTATGAATGCTACACAAAATTGGGAGATAAATTGTTATTCTCGGTGGGCAAAGTTTCTTAATTAGAAGACAATTAAAGTTTTTACCTAAACAAAAATGAAGTCCTCCATGGCTCGGTATTTTTTAAATCTCATCAAATATGTCGTGTAACAAAGCTCCCAACTTGCTTGTAGGACCCGTTTCTTTTAAGAAAAGAATGTAAGGACAGTGTTTCAAGTGTCGAAAATTCAATATTCCTACACTAGGCTAGACTTCTCAATCTCCCTTGGAAATTTTACTCTATTAAAAAAAGACCATTGGAATTATATCAATTTTGACTTGGATTCTCAATATTTGTTTCAATACTTTTATCCATCAGTTCTTTATTGATTCCAATGTTCTTTATTAGATGGTGAATATATATATATATATATAGAGAGAGAGAGAGAGAGTAGTTTTTTGGTCTGAAATCTTAAAGTATGGGAAAAATTTGAAAAAATTTTAAAATCGTGGTAAGAGGATTAAAATTTAAAATTCTTAAACCGCACAGTTTATGTGTTTTTTCAAAATTTTCCGCATTTTAAAATTACAATCAGACATATTTCATACCGCAGAAGATTACAGTAAAATAGCAATAACTTAGAGTTTATAGAAATTTCGTGGTTTAAATACCAAGTTTATCTATCATAAATGTGAAAAATAGTTTTGATAAAATGATTATGAAATAACCATATAAATAATTATAAGTTACTAATGGCAATTAAAGCCTAACATTCAATGACGGCATACTATGGCTAGAAGAAAAAGGAGAGAATATGTAGCCTTCTTCATTCAGTAGGATATGCACATAGAATGACAATTACGTAAAGCAATCTCATGCCAAAATCTTACGACTAAATGTAAAGTTTAAAAAAGGAAGGAAAATATGTATGATGGGCAATTTTTTTATTGGGCATGGAGCTATGGAGCTGCCCATGGACCATTTCAGATGTTACATATTCAATGGACTACTAGTACTATAGGGTCATCACCCATCAAGATTTAATTTATTCCATATATTAATTTATGCATACGTTCGCAAAAGCATCCACAAATTACAAGATCGGTAAAATTTGTCTAAAGTAAAATCATTGCGATTAGAGGAAGTATTGTATGTAGATTTAAACAAACCATTTTATTAGTAATGGGGGTAAAAAATTAATAATTTTTTTTCGAACAAATATTACAAATGATTGATACTTCCGTGAAGTCTTGAAATTACTAACTCTTAAAGATTAGAGGGAAAAAAAAAATCACTTCTCAAAGCTTCTAAAAAAGAGAATGAGAAAAAAAAGTCTTCAAAGAATATCTCTCGGCAGCCAAAATCTTCCTAAAATATGCTGAATGTAAGCCTGAAATGATATGAACCTTAAACAAAAAGCTTGTAGTTGTAGACCAGAAGCACCTGATTCTTCCTTTATTTATTAATTATATATATATATGTATGATTATGGGAGCTGCTAAGTTACAGCTGCCGTAACTTACAGCTACTTCAAAATCATTGTTTTAACAAATGGTGGGACTCATATATTTTTTAAGCAGCTGTAAGTTACGGCAGCCGTAACTTAACAAAATCCGTATGATTATTGATTAAAAAAGCTATGTAGAAAGCCGTGGCAGTTGGCGAAACGTTGCTATAGTAACACCTTACAGCATAGCATCGCATGGCATCCACGTGGACGCCGTCTGGAACTGCTCCACGCCTCCTACACACGCGCCATTAACGTATCCACCTGCTTCTGACAATCCAGACCGGTGGCTAGAGATGAGCGTGCGGCGCGTCGCATGAAGGGTCCGCTGTCTCTCTTCACCTTTTTTCCTGCGCAAGAGAGCTTCAAGCCTTCAACCGTCGTTCTATATTTTTCAATGGGAAATTATCATTTTACTATTAAAATTTTACTGATATATTATATTAGTATTAAGATTTATTAAAAAGTATATTTTATATCAAAATTTTGAGTCGTTATCAATTCACTACCATTTCGTTAAGAAAAAATTAATGTTTAACGGAAATTGAGTTAAAAGTCGATTTTACCCCTAAGAATTTAATAGTAAAATGATAATTCCCTTAAAAATATGGTAGTAAAATAATAATTCACCTAAAATTTTAGTAGTAAAATGATAATTTATCTATTAAATTAATAAATAATTTTACTCTTATAGTTAAAAATGTCTTTGATGCCCTTATGACATTAGTAAATTTTTAACGTTGTTAACGGAATGATAATAAATTGAAAACGACTCAAAAGTTTAGTAGTAAAATATACTTTTTAACGAATCTTAACATTGATATAATATGCCAATAAAATTTTAACAGCAAAATAATAATATCCTTTTTCAATTTCGAAAAGTTAAAAATAACGATTGCGTCACCCGATGGTGTAGTGTATAAGATGCCGAAGTTGCGGCTAAGACTGCGTTTGGACCGTGCCTGGAAAATTTCGTAACTTGTTAATTGTAATTTTTTTTTAAATCATAAGTTTCTTTCTTTTTAAGAAAACAAAAAACGCGTTTTCTAAAGTGATTTCCATATAAAGATAAAATACCCAAAATTACAATAAAATCATATAATTTGATTCTTTATTTAGACTCCAATAAATAAAATAATTATTCTTGGGATTTCTATAAATTTACTATAAAATAATTATTCTTGCTATAAATTTACTTTTTTTAATGGAAAAGAAAAGCATTTTTTATTAACACTAATTCATGCATATTAGCTTCTTTATTCATTGCAATTGTTATTTTCTAGAGGAAATCAAGATCAGATCCTTATTTTCAACCTATCCTTTTACGAAGCAAAATTACTTTAATTTCAAAAACAAAATGATTTTCTTCAACTTGTTGCCGATGAGTTACAATTATGACACTCTGTATTTTTAGGGCTGCTAGATGCTACTCCATCCCCAAAAATAATATAGTTTAACGGACTTGACTAGCTTACAGATTCTGTAAGCTACAGACAGCAGCATCAGCCGTTGGATGTGGAGTGAGAAACTAAACAATATACAATCGGATGGTTGGATGACGAGAGATGTTTGTTACAGAATCTGTACCATAGACAGGTCCTAGTTTAACACATAAGTTCGTTATTATGGTATCTGTCTGTATCAATCGTATTGGGGGCTTGCTTGAGGGAATAATTGGTCCAGACGAACACTAACCGAAGATCGTCTTTTCAGCTCTGCTGTTACCATCAGACGGCAAATAACAAGTGAAGCGCACAACACTACCACGAGCCTTGCCGTAGAAAATTCAAAAGCTACACCTCCCAAAGCACCCACACATGGTGCTCCAACTGGAAACAATCAGTAGACGAGCTGTCAAACCATCCGACCGTACACAGTTTCATTTCCTACTTGGTCTTTGCCGTTTTCCCTCTTCTTAAATTTTCTAGGCTTTTAGCTATTAATTCTCACAGCAATTATCATTTAACCAAAAAAAAAAAAAAGTCTCTATTACATCAATTATCACTCTCTTTTCCTAAAATAACATGTAAAATGTACCATTAATTTAGCGAGGGCTCATTTTATTTTTTCAAACCGACAATTTAACATTACTTTAATTCCTTTTTAAAGCAACTTCGGTTAAATGAAGGAATTTTTTACAATTTAAAATTTCAGAGATCAATCAGTAAAATCTCTGACGTAATAATACAAAAGGTTTGATTTTTTGTTTTTTTTTTTAGTGTTGAAGACGAAGTGTCTCATTTGTATATGTTTTATTAAAAAAAACTCAATTTTAGTTTAAAAAATTTAAAATGATTGAACAATGCCTTAAAAAAAGTTTTTTTTTATTTTGATAAGATTATATAAAAAATAACTAGAAAATTAATCTTGAATTTAAAATTAAATATTTTTGTAGCTTTTTAAATTTAAAAAGGCATAATTCAATTTCTTATATCATTTATCCTTCAAATTAAATTTTAAATTCAAATAAGGCAAGCCAATTTTTTTTTTTTAAAATGAAATAAAATAAATAGACAGCTGGAGTAGGCTAAGCAAGGTGTGATTGCGATGAGTGCCTATTAGAGAACAAACTCCCACTGACACCATCCCCTTCTCTCTCTCTCACCCCCCCAGCAAAAAATAATCAAATATACACTCCCCAAGGCCCCCATTTCCCCCACCGGCGATGGACCCTCCACCGCCGCCACCACCTCTCTCGTCCGCTGCACCCACCACCACCACAACCGCCGCCATCACTACCCAACCCTATGCCGACTCCATCGACTCCTCTCCCCGTTCCCGCCACACCGACTCCTGGGACGATCCTCCCACAAACGGCGCAGCCGCCGCTGCCCTGTCCTCTAAGCTCCGCCTCATGTGCAGCTACGGCGGCCATATAGTCCCCCGCCCACATGACAAGTCCCTCTGCTACGTCGGCGGCGAAACTCGCATCATCGTCGTCGATCGTAACGTCACTCTGTCTTCCCTCATGTCGCGCCTCTCGCAGTCTTTGCTAAACGGCGGGTCGTTTAGCTTGAAGTACCAACTTCCATCAGAAGACCTTGACTCGTTAATCTCCGTTACGACGGACGAAGATTTGGAAAACATGATCGAAGAATACGAGCGTACGACGTCGAATTATCAGAAACCTTGTCGTTTGCGCTTGTTTTTGTTTCAACAGAAATTGGAATCTTCTCAATCGGTACTCGAAACCAAAACTATCAAATCTGATGAGTGGTTTTTAAACGCGTTAAACGGAGCCGCTGGTGTCGTTTTGAATCGAGGATTTTCGGATTCCGCGTCGGTTAATTGTTTGTTAGGTCTCGATGACGAGATTGTCGCGGCAGACGCCGCTGCCGTATCTGGCGGCGCAGGCAGCGGGGGAGGGATGGTCAAGAAGGTGCAAGACGTACACTCGGTGCCGGATTCTCCCATGATGGAAACAACGTCTTCGTTCGGATCGAGTTCGTCGTCTCCGTCGTTGGCGAATTTGCCGCCAATTAGGGTTCATGTGGAGGAGAGTGGCAAGGTTCAAGAGCAATTTGGGCAGATGAATATTAGTGGTGGTAGTGGCGGTGGGCAAAAGCTGCAACAAGAGGAGGGGTTTGTGGTTATGTCGTCACCTCATCCGCCGCCGGTGATGACAACTGCTGCGACGGTGGGTTTGGTTTCTGGTGAGTACGTAAATAGGGTGGTTTCTGACGATGAGAGATCGGATCATGGCGTGCCTGTTGGTTTCAAAAAAGCACCACCTCCACCTCAGCCGTTGCCGCAGAAGTCAAGCGGCGGCGGGGGCGGCGGCGTTGTTCTGGACTTGCCCTCCCCAGATTCAATTTCAAGGTTGGTAAATATTCATTTCTATATTTGAATTCATAATTTTAATCATGTTGGTTGTTAAGTGTGGAGAAATGAGTGGAATCTGAAACGTGTACAAATATGTTTGTCGAAATGTTTCAGTGATAGTAGCCTTACAAATGCCATTTCTCGTCAAAAGCCTATGATTTATCAAGACTCAGTCGTGCAAATCCCTTCTGGAGGCAACAGGGTTGCTGTCAATGTTAACCCTGTTGATCCGACACCTAATGTCTCCGATCCCAACGCCCGTGTCCATGTACAACAGATTCAGGATCCTGGTTCAGGGTATGTATTTCAATCCCAACTTGATCAACAACAACCGCAGCAACCACAACAGCAGCAACAACTACAGCAGCAGCCGCAACAACTACAGCAGCAACAACTACCACAGCAGCAACAATTTGTTCATGCTGGTGGACATTATATTCATCATCACCCTGCAGGAGCAATGCCAATTTCAGCTTATTATCCTGTGTATCCATCACAACAGCAACCTCAAGTCCACCATCATCAACATCAACACCAAGTCCATCAGCTTGATCAGCAGTACCCAGTTTACTATGTGCCCGCGGGAAGACAGCCGCAAGCTTACAATTTGTCTGTGCAACAACAATCTCATTCTGTCAGTGAATCGCCCACAGCCATCACCTCTAGCCGTCCCCAGACACCACCAAATCCTTCCATGGTTCCCCCTCCAGCAGCAGCTTATAACCCGATGAGAAACACACATATTACTAAACCTGAAATGGCAGCAGCAGCAGGTGTGTATAGAACTACTACTACAGGCACTCCACAGATGGTTCAAGTGCCATCTAGTCAGCAGCAGTATGTTAATTACTCTCAGATTCACCATCCATCTCAGTCTGTTGCGCCTACCTCTGCGGCAATGGCAACTGCTAATTACGGTTATGAATATGCGGATCCTGCTCATTCCCAGATATATTACACTCAGCCTCTGGCACCCACAATGCCTTCTCAGTATCAAACCATGACTGAAGCTTCTGCTCAGCTTTCCAATGAGAATATCAAGCAACAGATCAGAACTTCTCAGGCACTATAATATCTGTCAAGAAAGAAGAAACAATTTTGAAGGAAGGGTTTGGTTCATATATACCTTTTTTTTTTCCTTTTAAAGAAGTTTTTTGGTTTAATGTTTTTCTTGTTATTGGTATTGGTTTGTGATATGTATCTGTGATTAGATATAATAAGGAACTGTGGATGTGTTTACTCTTTTCTTGTATTTCATATTTGTCATAGGAAACGATAGTGGTCTGAGAATTATACTGTAAAAGCTGAAACTCGAATATTGTGTACTTATGCAGTTCATATATCAGAGTTTCTGAATGATGTTTTTCTTAATCTGCTAGGTGTGTTTGGTTAATTGTTTTACATCGTCTTCGAGTTAAGGATTGTGAAGAACTTCATTTAACCTGTGAAGAACTTCATTTCCAGTTTAGAATTGCTGCAGCCCCACTAACTCTGTTGCTCTTTCCTTCTGCACTTGATTCAGTTTCCCCACCGGTGCATCATTGATGCCAAATGTAACTTCTTGGTGCGGATTCAATCTTTTCATCGGAATGAATGATTGGACATTATCATATACAAAGATTTTCTTTATCTGAATAGGTAAATTTCATCTCTCAGAACTGTAATATAGCGCCTAGAAATTCCTGAAGATGAGAATGATCTTTCATTCTAGTGCAACCAATTCTTATCGATTTCCAAGTTTTCTGCCCAGTCGTTATTTCTTTCGCTAGGATTATGGTCATCATCTGCTTTAGAGCTTAGCACAGGATCACATGGATTGTTACATGCCCCCAATTCAGCTCTCATTTCTTTAACGGAAACAAAATCATTGGAACATGAAGACTCACCCACCGGCCGAAGTGTGATTCAAGAATGATCAGAGTCACGTGGGAGGACCAAATGCAATGCATGTCCTAGATTGGGGACCTTCTCCAACCCAAGGTGATGAAAATGACAACCAATTATTTGATTTTATTTTGAATGGGATATCAGCCTTTACCGAAACTCAACAAGTGTTTGGAAGAGCAGGAACATGAGATTGGGGGCATGGGCGTCTGCTGGCAAGCTAAAAAGTTGGATCTAAAAAGGAAGGAAATAATACAATAGTAACATCGACAATATCCTTATCAGATATTTTTTTGATTTTCCCTTCTGTCAATCAGTCGCCGGTAATCAGTCCAAACACTACTCATAAGAAAGTACATAATAAGAGAGAGTTCCGTGGTCCCATTTTTTAAGCGACCCTCTTCCAGAATTCCATCTTTTATTGATTCTATGAATATTCATAATGGATCGGAATTTGAACCGCTCAGAAGGATTGCGAAATTCAAATTGAATAGTTTGTAACTTTTTAACGATTGAATTTATTTTCTTCTAAAAATTGACTAGGCGACAAACTTTGGTTCTCTGGCCACATAACATAATAAAACCGTCCCATTGTTTTGACGCTGGGGCTCATAGATTTACCCATATCATTATGTGATAATATATACGCCCCCCTGATTTTCATGTGTGTACAGTCTGACACAACAGGAGACAACTACTTTTTGATTCTTGTTTGAAGTTTTCTTTTGTTTTTGTTAGTGCTAACTTATGTTAAATTATGTAGTAAATGTACGAGGTTAATGCGTGTTTGTTTTTCGAGATATGAGAGTTTCGGCCTTCAGGTTGTTTTTATTTGGATGATGAGGCCAAATCACACGTGATTTTAGCTACTTCTGCGAAGCATCTACGTGCATCCACTCTTCTCTGTCTTGGGTCCTATCCCAGCGAGGACAAGGTCATAACTCAATAAGTTATGGTTTTCAACTATTCAATGTTAGGCCGTGTCCCTAACGTTCTTGTTCTGCATATGCAACATTTTGTAATTATCTCGTCGATTAAGTTAGAAGCTAAATTGCTTAATTAAATGTATGGCATTGTCTAGATCAGAATCAGAATTTGAATTTTCTGTTGTCCGGATTGTAATGGTTAAGATGAGTAAAAAATTCAGTGAGATTAAATTATAAAGGGGGTCAAACAACAATAAGAAATTTGTAAAAACTCTAAAAGAAACTTGTTAGAGTAGGGAAATGATTCATGCGTGTATCGTTTCATCATAGAACCTTTCGAAAGTGGGACAATTACATGACGTGAAGATGGATGAAATTTAACAGGAAACTTTGCCAAGGGCAAATGGCTTTTCAGTTCACACAACGGTCAACATGGAATAATGCTTGCCGCAGCTGACATTATAATATCTATAAAAAGGTGCTTATTCAATGTTCTTGACCCAATAATAGGAATGCCATATGTAGGACCGAATGCATGCTCCATGGCCACGCCCATAATGAGAAAAGCACGATAATATAATATGATGACACACATGGAAAATTCTTAGATTCAAGGTAGTAGATACTAACGTATTTCAAACACCAGAATTTTCTGCTTGTCTGTATCGGCAAGTAGCTATATTCTCTCAAAAATTTATATGAAATGTCAAAATTGACAAGGCACAACACGTAGCAGATTAAATCTGCAATATGTGTGAATCCTTAGTTACAACTTGTGGAAATCATGTACGCAGCCATCGAACCAGGGGACCATGAAAGATAGTTCTATCTAAATTTTCCAAGTTCAACCAGGGGACCATGAAAGATAGATCTATCTTTTTTCCAAGTTCAATAAAAGAGGCGTGTCTCAAGCGTCTACTACAAAGAATTTCATTTCTTCAACAAATGAGAGAATTAGCCCATACGCACAGATGTCAAAATTTTGTCTGTGGATACAAAATAATTATACAACTAATCAAACATTAACCTGAAAAACTCTTACAGTATTGTCGGCTCCGCAGGAAGCAAGTTGCATCATCCTGGAATTTTCGGGCTTCTCATAGGTTTTCCAGGCCAAGCGGTTCACTGCAGCAACATGGCACGTGAATGGATCAAATCTAATGACGAGATTAGCAGTACTGGGTGCTGTTGTGCTACCATCATCAGTTCTATTAACGGAAATACTACACAGTTCAATAACTCCACTTTCCATTCCCACTGCAAGAAACCCATGATTCTTCTGACGATCAAGACCGACCCATGATAGGGCAGTGACACTGCTGTTGAATGGTGGCAAAGCCAGAATCTGCTTAACTGAAGATTTGTTTTCCACAGCCCAAATCTTAACTGTTTTGTCTCTTGAACCAGTTGCGAATTCATGACCAAATGGGTTCCAAGAGCATGACCAAATTATTCTTTTGTGAGCCTCCTGCCTTGCTATAAGCTGATAGTCTATTTCACCAGTACCTAACGGAAAACAAGAAACATTGAATAATTAGTCTTTCATACATTTCCATCACAGAACACTTTATGAAAAGCGATGTTCATTCACGCAGAGTGATCGGGAATGGTGGTAAATATTTCCCATCATGAATCCAAAAAAATTTCCCTTTTGACTAGTTGACCTCCACATTAAATTTCATATCGCCATGGAGTTGCATATTGATCTCCAATGAGTTTCTTAGGAAGTAGAGTTCATGATAGATAGAGAAGTCACATGAAAATAATTACAGCTACCATGACAACTAGAGATCCCAGTAGTAGGGATAATTCCAAAAAGAACAGAATGAGGTTCTGGCACCTAAAATTGTAATATTTTTTTTTTGTTCTCTGCCTTTTATCTTTGAAAGGAAATAACCAAATGAATTTGTTAAGAGTTAAAATCTATTGTTGGGCTCTTAGTTATACTATCATCTAAAGCGTTAGGAATTAATTATTTCTCAACATGGTATTAGCTAGTTTGACTAATTTCATGTTGAAATCAACTCAGTATTTCTATTAAATTATAGCAAGATGAGTTTATACTAGCATTTATATTTGTGTTTAATCGACATGAGAATCCATTACTCATTATCTTGCGCACAACAGAGATTATGACATGAGTTTCCCAGAATTGTTATCTCGTTATGTTAAAGTTACAAGATATCTTTTCAAAGAAAGCTTCATTAAATGAAAATTTGAGTATGAGACATTAAAATTCACTGGTGGGCTACAAGCAAACTGAAGAAGATGCAAAATTATAAGAGAATCTCTAAAGAATAGAAAGAATTTACAGTACCTGTCCTTCGAATTGCAAAGACAGAGAATTGCCGGTCTCTTGAGACAGACAAAAGAAGATTATCATCATGAGAAAACCTGATCTGTGTTACTGTTAAGCTGTGAGACTGCAAGCGACCCATTGCTTTCCATGAACCCACTTCCCATAGCCATATTTCTGCCGCTGCGGTTGATTGAGCCTACACGATATGTAACAAATAAGAGTAGCAATATACACATTGCATATACAATTCCACCACAGCCAATATGATGCATTAGAGTGAAAACAAAACTAGAAACTGCTGTCTATTCATAGCTGACTTTGAGTGATTTGAAGGGGAGTCGGGTAAGAAAATAGAAATTAGCACCACCTTAATGCACTCTTAAATTGCAAAACTTCCTGCAAACGTAATAGTCTTGCGTGCTTATGCATGCTTTAATTAGAGCACAAATTAACAGCTACAAGAAAGACGTCATATACCTTACACGATGAAGCAACAAGCTTCCCCTGGTGGTCACAACATAATGAGAACAGCTCATTCCCATGACCATAAAGTTTATGTGACTCTGGCCACAGCGTATGCCATGCCAACTGATCTTCAATGGGAGGCTCAGTGAACACAGCTGGAACTGCATCTGGGACACTTTCAAGGGTGTCAAGACCATCATTCCCATGTCTTTCCACCGTCTCACGTGTAGCTGCATAAGCCACTGGCTCATTAGATATTTACATTAGAAGTCATCAATACTGGCTGATAGTCAATGAAAAACAAAAATCTATTGCCTACAGAAACGAAGCAAAAGTGATAACATATTATGTGTTCTTTTAAGTACTGAAAAGCATGTTTCTGAAACAAGTTGACATTTCCAGTTTTCTGGTTTGCCATAGGCAAAGATTATGGTCTTAATATATGCATTCATGATGCTGTTAGTGAGATAGTAAAACTTCTATCTTAAAAAGAGTATCATGTTTGGCTACAAAATGGTCATCTCAGCTTGCATCGCAAGATCAACTGCCAAATCTGCCTAAGAACACCCCCCCCCCCCAACAAAACCGTTCCCAATAAATCAAGCTTTGGTTGGTACATGAACCCTTTATAGCTCTTCAAATAAGCCTTTCCCGACGCTAAAGCACAAAAGGTATACTTTTGCCTGCATCATACTTTCTCCTATAGCACTAAATCACCCCAGATCTCAAGGCAGAGCTGAGAACTGTAACCCTCTGCATGATGGTCCAATAAAAGGATCAAATAACCTTCTGGCAACCTTCTGACTCCTCTCAAACGGGTAATATTAACCTTTCTTCAAAGTAGGAGATGATATTAAGAAAGGACTCATACTGCAAGTGACACTTCGCGGTCTCTCCCCATTAGGTTATGCACCAAATGGAACAAAACAATTTGCTAATCCACAGAATAATCTGAAAGGCATGAACTATGAGCTGGGTAAAATGAGAAAAATGCGAAGTCCTAAAAGACTGGATCAGATTTGCATCAATTAATATGAAGTCCAGTTGAAAAATCCCAAAAAAGCTCCAAAAAATCGTGACAAGCCAAATTTATCAGAGAGAAAGAGAAACTTGCCATTTACATAAATAGGCTTCTGCGATAGCCCGAGAGCAGACATATTAGCTCCTAAAATCTGAACATCTACTTGGAGATCTTCAGGAAAACTAGACTCCTGAGAAGTGCCATGATTTAACGTCTTCAGAAAAGACAAAGGAGCTTCAAAGACTCTGGCAACTTTCTCATCAGCTCCACTAACAAAACGATGGTTTCCCTTTCCTTGAATTATGGTCACACAATTAATATCATGACCATGAACTTGAGGGCGTGCAACTTCATGCCAGGAGTTTTCACCCATGAGAGAAGCTACATTTTTCCATGGAGCAAAAACACGAGTTGTCTGCAATTGTAGATTAATGAGTCTATACTCACTATCAGGACTCAAGATTAATTGGATTCATCCAAAAAGAAACTAAATAAAAAAGATCAACCTCTGGAATTTGAAATGCTAAACACGAAAGAAATCAACCCAATTGACTAGATTTGTAAAGATATGTTGGTAATTTCTCAAAAGAGAGCCCTCATAAAGTAATCACTCACCTGGTCATGACTAACTGACAGCAAGTAATCACTAGACCTTGACCATGAAATATCCATCACAGCAGCAAAGTGCCCAGAAGGAACTTTCTGTGGTTGCCAATTATCTATGTCAACACCAACATTTCTCCACAGATGGAATGCTCCACCATATCCATGCGCCAAAATAGAACGTCCATCTGGGCTCCAATGGCCACCATAAAACCCTAGAGCAGAATGACTTAATTCTCCAACAGTGACTACATTCATCCAGATACCAGTTGTCTTTTCAGGTTGCCAGATCATCATTGTCTTGTCCATAGAAGCAGATAAAATACTTGACGGTTGTTGGCAGGAAACCCCATCAGAAGGTGCAGTTGAAGGAGGTTCCCACTGCACTGAGTACACCCAATCCTCATGGCCAATTAGAAGAGATTCCACAGATACTTGGTAAGATGATGATCCGGCTACAAGGACAGGACCTTCAATGTACGAAGCCAGGCTTATTACCTCTTTCCTGTATGTACCCTGGGTGTTGGCTGAAGAACCTCGTAGAGCCAACTTCCAAATTCGTATTACCTTGTCCTGAGATGAACTCACAAGTAGGATGCTGATTGCTTCACCACTTGTGCATACAGGTAATGAGAAGTCCAAACTTCGGATCCAATCTGTATGCCCTTTTAATTCACAAGCACGAACAAACTGGAAGCATAAACAAAATAACCACATAATATCTGAATGCCGTAGGAAAAATGCATGCAGGAAATTACATGGTAATTTCTTAATTTGAAGTTAAATACCTTTCCCGTTCTCTGCCCACAATAAAGATGAATCTTGTTATCCAACCCCCCCATGGCCAGGACCAAATGATTGGTGTTTCCTGGCAACTCTGCCAAAGAAAGCGCCACCATAGCCTTCGAACCAACACATAGTGATTCCAGACATGACAACTTACAGTCACCTAAAGGAAACAGAGGCAGTATTTTTAGTGTTTCAGTTAGCAAACAGGCCCAGCATGAATATTTGAACAAAACCAAGTATCCCAGCAAAACACAGATGATGATTGATATCAAATAACAGCATAAACTACTAATTGATCTTGAGTTCAAGCATTGTAACAATTTAAAGTTACATACAAACTCTGCACCTTAGTTGACACACAGCAACCAAGACTTTTAGGGTAAATGCTTAACCAAAAGTGAAAAGTGCAGAAAAAACATAGTAAAAACGGAAAAATGTTTCCAACAATCCAACCATCAATCAATGTTGTAGAATAGTGATCGAAAAAACTTGCATTACCCAACTGAAACTGAAATAATTACATTTAGTGCAAATGGAAAAGGAAGAAAACATAATGATTTACCTCCTGGAATAGATGGGAAGACCACTTCCCAAATATGAACTGCACCATCAGAAGAAGTAGATGCAAAAACTGCCTCACTTTGTGAAACCATAATTCCAGTAATGCAAGTAACACCCTTCTTATGTGATTGTGGCAATTGTAACATATGCCTCCACTGTAAAGGAGAAAAATAAAAACATACAACAATACTTACAAAGAATATTACTCAGACAAACTGTTAAGATAGCAAAATAAATTAATAATGGTTTGCATCTCTTCAAGTGAAAGACTTTGACAATTGACTAACACTTTGATGTAGCAGAAAATGAAACAGAAAAGAAGAACGGTCACATAGCTTTCAGTTTAAGATATTCTAAAGACAGAATACAATGGCACATTAGAATACCTTTTTGTCAACCAGTGATAATTCCCACAGAATAATTACACCATCAGTATCTCCAGAAAGCAGATAATGGCGCTCCAAATGTTTAGCTGTAAACACACTCATTAACCTAAACTTCTAAAGAAAAGATTTCGTACATAAAAGCAACGATTTTTAACGGAAATAAAGGAAAAAAAAATTATACCTTTGAATGCAAACTTAGTACTGGGAAGCCAGTGGGTGCAGTTGACAGAAGCCTTATGACCCGGAAGTGTAGTCAAAATCTGAGCAGTCTGTAAAAGTAAAACAAATATCTTGATATTAAGTAACAACAACAACAATAATAATAATAATAATAATAAGATAGATGAGTTTTTTAAAAAAAAAGATAGACGAGTTTAAGGCAAAGAAATGAAAAAATTAAAGTGGGGTAGTGCGGACCTTGGGACAGAATATGGAGACGGCGTTTTGGGCACCGAAAGAGACCAAACCAGAGGCGCCCCATGATACGTTATTGACAATTCGGTTGCAGCCTGCTCCTATGAACACTCTGTTTACATCTACTTCATTAGCAGTGTCATTCGATGACATGACTTTTAAACTTGCAGAGAGAGTGTTTTAGTGACGGCTCTGTGCTTTTCGTTTGCTTGTATCAGAAGGCGGCCCCAGCTGCTGAAACTCTGTTTTCTGCGTAGTTGAGCTTCAGCGAGAGGAAGGAAGACGAAGGTGTGGGGGAATAATAACAACTTCAATTTACAAAGGCAGTTCAGGACATTGGATTGGGCTATTCGGCCCAAAACATTTGGATCGCAGTAGCCCAGCAAGCGTGAAAATTGAAAAATACAAATTTTAAAAATAAAAATAAACAACCTTTATAAAAATGACGAAATTTTGACACATTGACTTAAGTTTTAATAAAATAAAAGAAAGAATTACAATTTTTGCTAATTAAGAGTAAAGTGATGATCAATTTTAAATAATTGAACTTTCACTTATTCTAATGGCTACCAATTTATTGTATAGATGATAAGATGTTATTCTATACTAGGGTTGGCAATGAGACAGGATGAGATGAGATTTATCAATCTCAGTCCCGTCCCGTATATATAAATGGGATGAAAAAATATCTCACTTCCGTTCTTATATATTTTTTTGGGATAAAAATTATGTCCCGATTCCATCTCAAAAGAAATGGGATCCTACGGAATCTCATTATAATTGAAAAAAATATTTCATTCTTAGTCGACAATGAGACGGAATGAGACAAAATTTGTCAATCTTACTCTCGTCCTGTATATGCAAGTGAGATAAAAAAAATCCTATTCCCGTCCTTAAATTTTTTTTATGAGACAAAAATATATTACAATCTCATCTCAAATGAAATGGAATCCTGCAATATCTCATCCTATCAGAAAAAATTGTCATATACTTTTCTAAAATTATAATATTTTTTTTGTAGAAATGTTTAAATTACATAATAATATAACTTATATTAATTTGACAGGAGTGTGCCTGTGCACTAGGGTTGGCAATGGGACGGGATGGGATGGGATTTACCAATCCCAGTCCCATCCCGTATATGCAAATGGGATGAAAAAACATCTCAATCCCGTCCCTATATTTTTTTTGAGATAAAAATATGTCCCAATCCCGTCCCAAAAGAGATGGGATCCTGCGGGATCCCATCCTAATTGGAAAAATTTTCATTCTTAATCGGTAATGAGACGGAATGGGACGGAATTTGTCAATCCCACTCCTGTCCCGCATATGTAATTGGGATAAAAAAATATCCCAATTCCGTCCTAAATTTTTTTATAAAATAAAAATATGTCCCAATCTCATCCCAAATGAAATGAGATCCCGCAGGATCCCATTCCATTGGAAAAAATTGCCATTCCTACTGTGCACTAATACAAAAGTTGAATCGATTTTACGGATACAATTTTTGGTTGACCAAAGGCTATAGAGAAAATAGAGAGCCGCCGAATGTTGACGACACCTGTGGCGTACTACCAACCGACGCAAAGCAATTGAAGCAAAGCACCGAATCAAATGCACCTCCATCAAATCTTTGGGAAAAAACAAAAAAAAAAACACAAACACAATCATAAGACAAAAACGCAAATGGCAACAACGACTGCAACACTTTACCACCAATTGCCATCCGATATTCGTCTTGCGACTTGCACGCTCTTCCGCTCTTTTAACCACCGCCACCTACTCATTCCCCAGTGGGCCGGCGCCTTGCGTTGTCCGCATTTCTCTCGCTCCACGACACCGTTTCGACTTTTAGCTTTTTCCACCAACGCGAATGAACCGTTCGTCGAGAAAGTTTCGGATAAACCGCCGATATGTTCGGCCGACGAGCTCCATTACGTCTCCGTCGCTAACTGCGACTGGCGACTCGCTCTTTGGCGCTACAATCCTCCGCCGCAGGTCCGTTTCACATCGTAACATTTCTATTTATTCATTTTTTTTCTTAAATTTTGTTTAAAGTTATAATTTTTGTTTTGATGAAACTTATGTTTCCATTTTATTGGAATTATTTATAGGCGCCAACAAGGAATCATCCGCTGTTGCTTTTGTCTGGAGTGGGGACTAATGCTATTGGTTACGATCTTTCTCCTGGAGTGAGTTGTAATTTATAACATGTGAACATCAACTTGTCTTACCTATATTCTGCTCTGGAGAATTTAATGTTATAGTTATAAACCACGACTATTACACTACTAACTAGTATTACTGTGCATTTCCCAAAAAAAAAACTAGTATTACAGTGATAGTATGGTAGTGTTTGTAAATTGTAACCGTTTTGTTTCAAAGTACATATAACTACTCAAGTGTTTGGTTTGGTAAGCACCCAATTATTATGGCAGCTCAACATATCAAAATTTAGGATTCAAACTTGTACTGTTCAGGGGGAAAAAAAAATGATGAAATTAGTTTATAATTTATGCAGAATGAGAAAAGGTATCGAATTTTTTAGAATCTCACACAATCAAGGATTTTGTTTGTTGTGCCTTTTGTTCCTTTGCTTTTTGGGTATTGTTTTTATATGAAGTGGGTTCATAGTGATTTGATGTTGTCATTTTCTACTCGATACTTTTTGTCTAATTAATGTTGTGTATATCTGCTTAGACTTAAACCTGATAGTAATGCTAGTGATACATTTGCAGTCTTCGTTTGCACGGTACATGGCTGGCCAGGGATTTGACACGTGGATCCTTGAGGTTCGAGGTGCTGGGTTGAGTGTGCGGGGATCAAATTTGAAAGAAGCGCAGCAGTCTGCCCATGGAGTATCTGAACAGATGGAAGCTGTCGCTAACAGTACAACCAGTGAAGCTTTTGCTAAGAGTGCAACCAATGGAGTTTATTCTGCAGATCCGCAATTGACTGATTTCCCTGGTGCCTTGTCAGATTCCAAGATTTCTCCTGTCAAAAAAGAAGATGACTTGACACGGTTAGCGACAGTATGGGATGAATCAAAGTTGGTGACAAAGTTGACAGAAACATTTATGAGTTTGTCAGAAAGACTCTCTGGCTTTCTCAGTGAAAATCAATCTAAGATAATGTCTGCTAAATTATTTGATCAAATATCCAAACTTTTGGAAGATTCTCAGTTGTCTGAAGGCTTTAACGAGATAAGGGGGAAGCTTTCAAGCTTGTTGGAAAGAAGGCAAAGCTCCGCTATTGCTATTCAAATCAGAGATCTGAGTCAAAACCTTGTAAATATGATTGAAGAAGGTCAACTGTCTGTTTCACCTCAGTTGTTTGACTTGCAAGAACGTCTGTTTTCAACAATAGATGATTTTCAGAAGCAACTTGATCTGATTGTGCGATATGACTGGGATTTTGATCATTACCTAGAAGAAGATGTTCCTGCTGCGGTGAGGTGACATTTTATCATGCTGGAATTATAATATGGTTGTTTGGTTCTGTCTTACTCTACTTTTGCCAGTTTTAATCAGAACTACATATACCAGTTTTGGGCTATATAATATGTAGGTCTAATATATGTACTCTTTGCATTTTGAATTAACATTCTCATATCTTATTGATGTAGATGGAATATATAAGGGCACAAAGCAAGCCAAAGGATGGTAAGCTGCTAGCAATTGGACACTCCATGGGCGGTATCTTGCTTTATGCAATGTTGTCAAGATGTGGTAAGATACCATCACTTGCCATTTCTAATGATATTACTATTACCTAGTCATAATAATGCATAAAGAATAAGTCTTTTTTTCTAGGGGGGAAAAAGATATATCTGATTGAGAAAAGCAATATTTTTTATTGGTTACATCATATGATTTATGTGTCCTGACATTCTAAATGCTATTAATATTTCTTATGTATAACTCTAATCGCTTTGCCCTAGGCAGCCTTCCGCACAAAACAAACCCCCACCCCCCTCCCTTTCCCCCTTTTTCCAGCTTGCAGCTCTCTTTGCCATCCTTTTTTTTTTTTTTCGAATGACTTGGCTCTTAGATTGTCTTTAATTATCTATTTAGCATTGTAAATGGATTTTTATTTCTTATTAGAAAATAAGCTGTTTCATTACCACTGGGAATGCTTCAGTGTCAAGCTGAACTTTAAGACTGATACTTTATCACAGCTTTAAGAATGGTGACTCCCTTGAAACTTCAATACTCACACTCTGCACATACTTGTTTATGGTGCAGTTTCCCTGTTATTTGTCATTTGGGCACTATAGATGATGGAGTAACACAGCATTTGGAAACTTTATGCTGATAGTTTTGTTTTCTTCAATTTTGTATTCACCAATTATATACTTATTAAACAGTTTCATCTCATAAGGTTTTGAAGGAAGGGAATCTAGATTGGCGGCTATTGTTACCTTGGCATCATCTCTTGACTACACTTCTTCAAAATCGACACTTAAATTGCTCTTACCCCTCGTAAGTGGTTGAAAAAAATATATTGTTTTATGCATAAAGAAAGTGTTTGTTGGTGTCTGAAAAACTTACATGTAGAGTTTTAGGAGATTAGCCCTCATTGAGATAACAATGTCGAAGTTACTTGTATACAGGCTGATCCAGCTCAGGCGCTCAATGTACCTGTTGTACCTTTAGGGGCGTTATTGACAGCTGCTTATCCTCTTTCATCTAGTCCCCCGTATGTCTTTTCTTGGCTTAATAATTTGATATCAGCAGAAGACATGATGCATCCCGAGTTGTTGAAAAAGCTTGTCTTGAACAACTTCTGTAAGTATGATTGTGCTTTCTCGACATGACATGCAAGATTTATCTTTGTGCACAAATATGGATAGCAGGCACATCAGGGTAGATACTGTCACATATGTGTTAAACATCAGTAGTTGGCATTCATTAACGGGCCGCAACACTTAACTCACCCACAATACTTAACTCACTAGAATGGTTTGAGATTATTATTTTAGGCCAGCAGATTTCACTGAGGTCTAGCATTTCTTTCTACAGCTGAATGTTTCCTTTGAGTATCTAAAGTACTATTTTATATTTTGGAAAATATTTATGGACCACTCCTAAGGTTTGATGTAAATACTAGCAGATGCGGAGTTAAAGTTACCACTTTTATAGAGGCTCACAAATTCATGAGAGCCTTTTGAACAAATTTGAAAATTCCAAGAACTCACAGGATGCAAACTCTGTGTCCAACAAAGAACTTTGACTTTTAAAGGCTTTTTGTTAACTACAGTTATTTTATTAATTAGTGTACAGAATCTAATGCTTTACTTCCCTCTTATTTTGGTGCCTCCTGAGTTTGACCTCATAAATTTAAATATTATCGGTAGGTACTATTCCTGCCAAACTTATCTTGCAGCTTACAACAGCTTTTCGAGAGGGTGGGCTGCGTGATAGGGGTGGGAAATTTTTCTACAAGGACCATATACATAAATGCAACATCCCTATCTTAGCGATTGCTGGAGATCAGGATCTTATTTGCCCACCAGAAGCTGTAGAGGGTATGTTTTAACTACCATACAGAATATGCATGCACACGTTAGTCTTTCTTTTAGGAGATACTAATTTCTCTGCTTGCTGCTTCTCATGATTTGAACCAGAAACTGTCAAGCTCCTTCCTGAGGACTTGGTTACCTATAAAGTTTTTGGCGAACCCAGCGGTCCACATTATGCTCATTATGATTTGGTTGGAGGACGGATGGTATGCAGTTCTTTCTTACTCCTATAAAATTTTGCAGGAAAAGATCGTCGCTCAAGCTTGATAGTTATTTCCTTAGCTGCACGTATTAAATTTCCCTTCTCTGAAATTGCAGGCGGTGGAGCAAGTTTATCCATGTATAGTCCAATTTCTTGGTCGTTATGACTCAGTATCATGATCTAGGTCACAGACCTTCATTTCTGTTTCGGGTAGCAATACTCGTCCTAATGGCATGCATATCTTTATCCAGTTTTTAATTTGGTTCCGGATCGTGACAATGTGTACTCTATTCAGCAATTGATGCCACTTATGTGGTAAATGTATACCCGCTTTTTCTGCCATGATGCTCAAAGCATTATGGTGAAGGACCTCCAAAGAAAGGGAGAGAACGTTTGCTTACCAGGTTGTACTTTAAAATCGAAAATGAAAGTTGTGTAAATTAAGTGAAATTGGTTACGGAGCTCTGCATGAAAATTTTGATTATTGCTGGGCCTGAAGCTGTATACCAGATTGTGTAGTTTTGGAGTCGTCATGTATCTTTTTATCTGCCTTTTTTTTTTAATAAAAATAAAGCGAACATTTCTTTTTTCTTTTTTTTAATTTTTAAGAATGTAATGTTAAGTTTGGAAGATGTAATCGAACACTTGAAACAGGTAATAGAACTCTTAAAAAATGTGACGGAAATTTTTGTGGATGTGCAACATTATAACATGGAAATTTTAGAGTGACCTGTTGAATTTAATAGGATTTTCCATTCATCAGGTTGAATGTAAACTCGATCCTGATTTTAAAACCTATCATAATTAGATGATAGGTTTTAGGGCATGGACAATGGACGCTACTACTATTATCTTGATAGGGGGAAAACAAGAAGGGAAAGGGAAGAGAAAAGAAAACTTGTTTAGTGCAGAGCAGTGCAGTTATGTGCGTTTGGATCTCTGGTTAAAGCAAACTGCTCTAATCTCTACGGCAGGGCGGTGTGGGGTGCCTGATTCCTTACGAACAAATGTCTCCTTTGAGAGTGGCACTACATTGCTGTTTGAGAGAGACCATCCAACTGAATAGATGTGACAGAGAAACTACTGCATTAAGCATTTGATAACATTTTTTTTTCTTTTTTCAAATAAAAACGATGAAATATATAATTGCTTTATGCTTGGTCATGAAATGTTGTCACAATGTAATGCAGTTCCTCTTTGGAGGATTTTTGAGTATGCAAAATTTTGAGTTGTAGAATTATTATTAGACTACATCTGTAATACTTCAAATATACTTGCTCTGTGTATTGTGGCTTGTTTAGTATAAGCAATTGAATTTGAATCTTCATTATGCACTGGCCGGTTGCCCACTTTTGGTCACCAGTGGATGTCTGCCTGAAAAGCAGAAACAAATGTAGTAATGTTGGGTTGCAGGATCCAAACCAACTTTTGTTAAAATCACTTTGGCCATCCCTTGTTCTCCTGTTTTTTAGTTAACTTGCTTGTGTATCACCATGTTGATAGTAGCAGACTACCAGAAGAAGATAAGCAACATTAAATGATTGATAATGGGAGAAACCCTCCACTTATCTTCCATGTCTCTCTTTTGGTCCCCACTTTCGTTTCGGATTTGTAGATTCAGTTATATATTTCACTTGCTTGTCATAATATAAATAGCTGCCTCCAGTAATAGTTAGCATCATATCATTCTGCCTTGGCTGACAACACTGACTCAGTTGTTTTTCACGTTATTCCGATGGATTCGAATGCTTCAGGCTTCCTTCTCAACCCTTCAACTTTTCACTCAGTTTACAATCAAGCCAAACAAGATGATGGTGCTATTGATCTCGGTCTCAGCCTGAGAACTTTTCAACCAGAGGCCTATCATCCATCCGGACATAGTATGCCTTTACATTTTAGTTTGCATTTCTAGCCTTTTCGTCCCATGCATTGGGAAACTGATGCCCGTTAAAAAATCAAGGGCCTTTTTCATTCTAACATTAGGAAATAGTATGCATAATTTGTAAGTTGCATCATATTCATGCATTGGTTGTTCGGGAAGCTGAATGAGTAAGAAAAAAAGAAGGCTTAAAATCTTTCATTGGTTCTTTATAATGTTAAACAGAAGGATTTATTTATTCTCTCTTTTGTTCTTTTGGGAAAATGATTGCTTATAATGATTTAACTGAAGCTTGCATTTTACCGTGGCAGGCCTGGAGGGGTATGGTGATGATTTGATAGAATGGCCAGAGACTAATTTACAGCTGAAGAACTCAAACAGAAGATTCCAAGGGCTTGTAGAAGAAGATGTTGACGAGGAAGCAGAGGGAATCCAGAGCAAAGAGAGGTGGGCTTATGTGAAAGTTAACATGGATGGAGTTATGGTTGGTCGCAAACTTTGCATACTTGATCATTGTGGTTACTCAAGCCTAGCATGCCAATTGGAAGACATGTTTGGTAGGAATCAACTATATCTTGAGTCTCACGACCTCGAGATTTTTTCCCATTTTTCTTCTTAGAAATGAATAACATGATTAAGATTTTTTATTTTTTATTTTTTTTGGTAGGGAGAAGTTCCACGTCTGGACTAAGGTTGTTCCAGGCTAGGTCTGAATTTTCCCTGTTGTATAAGGACGGGGAGGAGAATTGGAGGACTGTTGGTGATGTTCCGTGGACGTAAGTGCTTTAATGCTGCCAACAACTACTAACTTCTTCAATTTTCGCGTTTAGGCCTGTTCTACTTTGGGTTGAATACAATTGTTGAACAACTTGTGTTTTGAATCCTGACAGAGAGTTTGTAGAATCAGTGAAGCGGCTAAGGATTGCACGAAATTGAGGCTCTTCGTTATGGTTCACCAAATTCTAGCCGCTTGATTTCAAGTTACTGTTACTTTTCAATGTGTTTTGAAGCATCTTTGAGAACTGACTTGACTTAAGAGTGAGGAATCAAAATTTGCAACTTCTGTGTCACAAAAAGAAAATGAGAAAATATTTGGAATCAGAATGGTGGCCAGTAAATACTGTTACAATTTGCAATCAAGTGTTATAAATTTCATACACTAGGTCATATTATTCTATGGCTGACAGGACTTTCCAAGTATATTAGAACGAATAACAACAATGAATTTCCTGGTATGATTGTCTATAAACTGCGTGAAATGAACTCGTCAATTGAGACAATCAAGATATATACCACGGAAACCTTACAGTCATGTATTCACAAAATGTAGAACAAAAATGTCAAAGATTCATAATGCTTCAGAAACTCACAATGCCACCAGACTTTGAACAAAGAAGAGATTTCAACCTAAACCGCTTGTACATTTGTGCTGAGATTTCTGTGAAACCATTGCACCTCGTTGTTGTGGTGGAATGAACGATAAGTATTCAACGATGTTGCAGATGCACAACATGCATTGCAACTGTACAGATAAATCGAATTAACCAGATGAACTTTACTGTCAAGCTGAGTTTTAATATCTAACCTCTGAGCATGGGGGAAATTTTAGGTTGCAGTAAGTTCTCCTCAGGAACTGAGATACACATTCATTAGTGAATTCTACTAAAAATTTCCCATAGAAAAGCCTATTTTGGGCAAGTTTTCGAAGTTAGGAACTCGGTATTTGATTGCCTCTTTGGAAAATAGAATGGCACCTTAGATGACCAAAACTATGGGTTAAGTGCCTACTTTCTAAAACTACAACCACAGGCCATCAATAATCAACATTCTCCGTATTCTGTAAGTTAATTATAAAGATAAAATAAGTTCAACAAATCAATCCCACAATCCCAGTTATCCTGTTTACAAGCACATGGTTTGTGACATATAAAATGACTTGCATTGATATGATACAAACATAACTCATAAGACCAACATTCTTATGCATTCCTAGAATTTGCCTCCATAAACTGAAAGTCCCGCGCTCTGGCTCCCTCATTTTGGAGTAAATCAGTATCAGCCCTTTGATTACTCAAACATTGAGACTAAGATGAGCATTGATACTAAGAAATGGTAGCTGGCAGAGAATTGACCAAATACATTCAGACAAGAAAGATATGTTAAAGTCAAGACCGAGACAAATGAATCAATTATTAAATCCAATGGACAGCTAAGAATTTTCCACGCATTGCATCCTCGGGTTGGTGGACTCCACTCACCTAAATTCCCGCATCGTGGTTTGCTAGCTAGAAGATGCACCATTTCTGTTTTGACCATAACACAAGTGATTTTCACCAAAATTTAACAAAGATAAAAATTGTACTAAGGCTATTAATTTTGTTAATTGAAATTAGGATAGGTTAGATAGGACAAAAGTTGCGTGAAAACAGCAACAAAGTTAAAATGTAAAGTAGAGCATCTAAAAGACAGATCATAGATGTGTCACATCAGACATAGACTATTAGCATTTCGTGAATGTGGCTGAAAGATTCGGAAACTGACTGTAGATAAGCAGATTGTCTTACTTGGCAATGCACTTCTCCTATTCACTTTTTTCACTTCCTGCCAGGATGCGAAATATGGGATGCAAATCGTTGTAATGCTGTAAGTCATAAGACAGGGACGGATACTTCCAAAATTAACTCAAAAAACACTTCCAATAATCTTCATCATCAGGTGGTTGCAGGGCCATTTCATTAGAAAATTGAATAAAGGATGAAATTAATGTGTAAGAAGTTCTTTCTTAAATCATGTGAGTTGTGAGTAGAAAATGCTTGTCATGCATTGTTTACTGAATGGTTATTATGACAAAAGGAAAGAAACAAACGAACAAACATTCAATAACTTCGCTGCCCAAGAAAAACAAAAGACAAAAGGTCTGTAATACGAGCAAGAAGAAGAATACATACTTTTACAAATATACTAAGAGCCAACTCATGCTCAGGGCAGTTACAAGTTACAGACTCTCTTAGCATGCTCTTACAGCAGACCAACATTCAGTTATCCCTTATGCATTGAGAAAGATGGGAATCCCACAAAAAAATAAAAATAAAAAGATGAACACTTTTCTTTAGAAGACAACTAGCAACATTTGTCTCCACTGCTGCACCATAATAAGGGTGCGCGTACTTTCCGATTATCTTCAAACCCCGCCCCTAGTCAGTGTAAGCAGGAAACTTCAAGCAATTGTTGAGACACAGGATTCTCTGATTTCTCAATCACTGGATACAATCAATCTGTCCAAAGCATCGGAGATATGCCTCATCGTAGGTCTCTTTTCAGGGCTGCTATGAACACAAGCCATTGCAATCTTTAGAACAGCAATAATCTCTTCTTCCTTATCAGCATCTGGAGCTAAATATGGATCTAAAACATCTGCAAGCGGCTTCTTCTCTTCAATGCAGAGCTGCATCCAGTTAACAAGATCCATTTCTGAGGATCCCACCTGGACAACTGCTGTTCTTCCAGTGATCATTTCAAGCAAAATCACTCCGTACGAGTAAATATCCCATTTCTGTGATGGTTTCACCACCTTGAGTGATTCGGGGGCCTGATAATAAGATCCCAAGTTACTTGAAGAGTTGGTCGTAGTAACCTCCAAGGACACACTCTTCTGTTGTCTTTCTTGAGGCTTCTCTGCAGGCATTCTATTAGATTGCAGTGTTGGAGACCCTCCAGCAATATTAGCAAGGCGTGCAAGTCCAAAATCAGATATGTGTGGTTCCATATTATGTCCAAGCAAAATATTGCTAGGTTTCAGATCTCCATGGACATACTTTTTGGGGCTGAATTCATGCAGATAAACCAAGCCTTTTGCAATCCCTTTTATGATTTTCACCCGTACTGACCATGGCACTGGCGTAAATGATACCATTCCTGGCTTCCCTGATTACATTAAGATAAAGATGAAAAAAGAAAATGAGGCAATCAAATAACCAAAACTCTATCTAGGAAACAAAATTATCTATCGCTGACAGTATTCACAAGAGGGTTTTGTAAAACATACCATGGAGTGCAGTGGCTAGGCTTCCATTAGGTATATAATCATATATGAGCAGTTTCTCATCAACAGACCAGTAATATGCTCTGAGAGTTACAATGTTTGAATGCCTTATCTTCCCAATTGCTTCTACTTCGGTTTGGAACTCCTTAAACCTCTGAGAGCCGCCTTCACCCAACCTTCTCACTGCTAAGGTATGTCCATCTTCAAGCACAACTTTGTATACAATCCCAATTCCACTCTTACCAAGAACAAAAGCTGAAGCCTTAAGCAGCTCATCCAAATCAAAAGCCACCTGTGTATCCAGCGGCACAAGGTCATACTGTTCAACATTCTCTGAGAGAGTCTCTGATTCATCTTTCCTGAAGCACAAGCACTCTTTTCTTCCCTTACCTCCTTTTGCATAACAATTTTCATCCTTGCCCTCGCCAAAACCACAAACCCTTGAATAGCAATATGAGAACAATAGCCCGACAAGGCAAATTCCAATTACATCACTCACAATTATAGCTACTATAGCACTCTTACTAAGCCCTCTTCCTTTTTCTCTCTTTCCTCCACCATCATCTCCATTCTCAGGTGGGTAATTATTAGGCAGAAACGGATATGAAGCTGGTGAACTTGCACCTGGAACATCTGAAGAACAAGGGTTCTTCAATGGGGGCCCACAGAGCCTGGGGTTCCCAATAAATGCAGTCGGTCCTCTATTCATTAGAGCACCATTTTGGGGTATCGGTCCACTCAAATTGTTATAAGTTAAATCAATGTATACCTTCTCAGGAAGATTTCCTAAGCTAGCTGGAATTGAACCACTAAAGAGATTATGGGAAAAATCAACAGTTCCTTGCAAACTAGACAAATTTCCCGTGTTACTTGGAATCGAACCATTGAATTTATTGAATGAAAGATTAAGTTTTTCAAGTGAAACCAAACCACTACCAAACCCATTTGGCAAAGGACCAGTGAAATTATTTTGACTAAGATCAAGAGCTTTCAGTCTCTTGCATTGCACAATTGACACAGGTAATGACCCATTAAAGAAATTCTGAGACAAATCCAAAATTTGAAGGTACTTAAGCTTGCCAATCTCATTCGGCACAGACCCAGAAAAGGAATTCCCATAAAGAACCAAACTTTGGAGCCCTTGTGCTTCAAGAAGCTCAACAGGCAAGCTACCAAAAAACATATTATTCCTTAAATTTACATGACGAAGATCAGTCAAAGAGCCTAAGGCAGAAGGAAGAAACCCAAGAAGTTTCTTCTTGGGAATGCTAACAGAAACAACTCTTTGTTCCTTGCATGTAATTCCATTCCATGAACAAGGATTCTCATCAGAAGAGTTCCAGTTACTCAAAGACCCTTCGGGGTCTTCATGTACAGACTGCTTAAATGACAAAAGTGCATAGCCTTCACCATTCAGAGAATCCACAAAACCATTGAAGTTACAAAGAACAAGAAACAAAACAACCCAAAAACACATCTTTTTACAGAGAACTAGAAGAAAAGTGACCGTTGGAGAAAATTTATGAAATGCAAAGTTAACAACTTGCTTACCTTTGAAGCTGAGACTCAAGTGAGCTGAGGGAGACAAACAATGGAGGTTTAGAGAGAGAGAGAGAGAGAGAGAGAGAGAGTGAGGAGAGTGTGAAAGCTGCCAAAGTGATGTAGAAAAGAATGTGCGTTGAGGAATGGTAAAGTTTTTGCAGCTGAGCTAGCATGCCACCTAGCAACGCAAAGCCAAAAGCCTTGGGAAAATAGATAATTAATTGTGGGGAAAAAAAATGAAACTGAGAAAAAAAGGAGAAGGTTGGTGAGAAATTCCAGGGGAGAAGTTTTCTTCAATTTTTTCATAACATACAATTTCTCGTGATATCTCGGTGATGGGAGCGCCCTCAGTTGCTCACTACAAGGAGCTTCTCTTGCATAAATGGAACTATAAAATTTGCATTTTGCTTTCATTATTTATTAATCATTAATTATTTAGCGATCATCTACGTGTCAATCTCACAATATGGTTCTTTCATAATGCTGTACCACACACCCAAATGCTTTACTTATTACACCATTTTTACTATCAATGACATATCATTTAGGCGAATGTCCTGAAATAAAATTATTCATAATATTTGCTGGATATAACTTTTTTAATTTTATTGTGCTTTTATGCAAGTTTTCAGTATTTAATTATTAACACAGCTTCCCAAAAAAAAAAGTTTCGGTTAGTTTTCCAAAATAAAAATAGTAATATAAACTTATCATAAGCTTACTCATAATTATGTTCAATACTTGTTTAGTTCAGTACAATTTTCAAATTGAGCAACAAGATGAAACCATGACAAAAAAATTTTGTCGGTCGGTAAATTTTGGAATTTTTTTTAAAAAAGAAAAATCATTACACAAAATTACATAAATTGACTAGAAGACCTTTTTTTTTAATCATGGTTTTATTTCTTTAACATTATTCTTTAAAATTATGTTTCACATTATGAACAATGTAACTATCGTAACAGATGCATAGATATTCAAAGGAATAAAGGAGAATATTATTATTTGCTTTTGCTAACTGTAATGTAATAGAATATAACCGCCCCCCCCCACCTTCTTTTTTTTAAGTCCACTGCTTTAAGAGAATCTTATTCAATGCTCTTTAAACTATTTGTCCATTTTGTGGCTAACATAACAATTTTATTTTTCTTTTTTAACATTTTTTTTAATCAGTAGCCAGTAGGGGTAAAATGTTCAATTTAAGAGAATATATTGATATGGGTTTAAATCGAATATATGTTTTAAAAAAAAAAGAAAAAAAAAAAAGAAAAGGTGTTCGATCCCATATGAGAGCCCCACGATAATGTTATTTAGGGCAGGGGGGCTGGAGCCTTTACTCATTTTTGGCAACTTTCCAAATTGAAGGCGGATTATCCAATGGCCACGGTTGGAAGATGAATTGGACTGCGATGATTATCCCACATTGCCTCTGAACCGTTAAGGGGACATTGTTATGATTATGGCCATTTTTCTGTCCCTAATCCATGATCATGTATTAAAATTAAGTTATAATAATTCAGTAGAGGCGACCAATAGAAATGTGATCATAGATGGAATCTTGACCGCCGTTGATCAGAACAACTGCCTGATTTGACCAGAAAGTTAATCACCATCAAAACAAATTAGCGGTCCTAAACTTTCCTCTTTAGCAGTAGGTCCCTAGCAGTGTAGCTCTTGAATGTCCAACACGTGCGTGCAAAGTCACGAGATGTTAAAATATACAAATTTTTTATTCACTCTACATTAAAATAATAAATGATAAATTGAATGAGTTCATCAACTCATACAGCATGTTAGAATTCGATAGATAAAAATAAATAAATTAATGGAATAAATAAGATTAAACGATAATGATATCACATTTATTTATTTTTAACACATTAATACCAATTCGTAGCTGAAAACTTTTATTTGTTTTTAGAATGACAAAAAATTGAAAAATCTATAAAGCCCTCTCTAGCCAAGTGGATATGCCCATGATTACGTGTTTCGGTCTGTTCTCTATTTATAAAGACCCAGCAGGGAATGGATAGTATTTAAATTAATTTTTAAGTTCATGCATCTCTAAGATTTTAAATTAGATGATTAATTAAAAGAATTTGTTTAAAACTAATCGGTCAAACATTAAGTCAATTTGTTCCTGAAAATTGAATAGCCATATATATATATATATATATCTTAACATTATTTTCTTTTTAAATTATTGTTACAAAAGTTTTTCTATTGCATTTAAATAGCGTACTAACTAAAAATAAGCATAAAAAATTAATGTTGTCTAAATTAACAGGAAAACATTGTTTTATTCTTTTATATGTAAACGCTCAAAACTGCACCTCTAATTAGTTAATTAATTTATTTATACTATAAAACTAAAATAGATTAAAACTTAATTTATTTATACTGTACAATTAAAATATATTAAAATTCTCTTAATAAATATTTAACACAATTATATTTACAAGGCTCGAACAAAAAAACTTAATTAAATTTAAATAACCTCGTGTTAGCTGATCTATGCAATATATTACAAACTATTTAAACACTTTTTTTTTCCCAGAAGACTCTGTCAAATGGAGCAATAGTTTATTATTATATTTTTTTATGATAAAGATATTTTGTACGTAGTAGTTCTATTCTGTTAACAACAGAGCAACTTTCACATGCAGTCAACACACGAAAAAGTAATTGAAGTTATCGTGATACGAAAGTGAATAATATCGAAAAACATTTCGCGCTAAATTGACACGTGAACTATTGATGTAGCCGTTTGTCAGTGGGGCTCGATCGTGAACCCCACGCCAGAGCTCAGGCTTTATCCTTCGCATATGGGGCTCCTAGGAACAGTTTCATTTTCCTGAAGGACTTGTTTGTGGTAATTAAATTAGTCGGCTGAGAAAACTATATATATATATATATATATATATACGGGGAACCTTAGGTGCAACTGTGGCACCGTGCCACAGTTGCATCTAGCCGTTAGATGTCAGTGGACCCCACCACTCTAACTGCATCCAACGACTAGATGCAACTGTGGCACGGTGTCACAGTTGCACCGTAGCCTAATCCATATATATATAAAGTTGGGATTTGAGAAAGTGATATGGTATTACTATTTCTTATTTTTTTATATTTTTTTTATTTAATAAATAAAAAAATTTTCTTTTAGATTTAGCTTTTCATCTTCTCATAATTAATTTGATTGTTATTACACAATAACAATTATGTAAAGATTTTAATGAGGCATATTCTTTGTAATGAACATCTAAGGGGATGTGTTATGAATTTATTAAAATAAATGTAGATGTTCATAACATATATCTCTTAGTCTCCCCACTATCTCCCATTAGCAACTTTTAGTTTCCCTATAACTCCTACTATCTCATAAGAAATTATGATCCATAATTTTTCATTAATTTTATGGAGTGATTATGTAACTATAAAATGAGAGCTCATCTTTTTGTTCTGTACACACACAATTGAAATGAATAAAATTACTTTATAATATATTCTCTCATTTTATTTTTTATCTTGCGTTGCTTCTTAATTTGTATTGCTGGCTAATAACTTTTTTTTTTAATTTTTTATAAGGCTGCTCATCTTAAAAAAAATCAATTCATATTTTTTATCAGTTTTATTAAGTGTAAAGTAAAAAAAAAAATAATACTAAATTCTTTTTCCAAAACCGCATGAAACGCGGTTATATTTTCTAGTTTGTAAATAAAGAGAAAGTTCGGGTTCGTCTCTCTCTTCTCTCTAATGTCGCGAAGCTTACAGTCAACTGTTTATTCACACTTCCACGTAATAGAAAGACCATCTTGTCCCTATCCATTTTCTTCATTTAGAGCTGCTTTTTTCATATACACTGATACACACCCACAACATATTTTAAAACAGTGAAATTCAATGAGGATAAGACTACTATATGCAGTATCATTTTTCAAGATAAGTATTCTTATTTACTCACTTTTTTTTAAAAAAAAAGAAAGGTTAATTTTAAAGGCGTACTTCAAGTAACATTAACAGATTTTTTATTTTTTAGAAAAAAAAAAGAAAAAAAAAACAGTGACAGATTTAATGCATGCGGAGGAACAAGAACACTGTCATCTAGGTTGATTATTATTATTTTGGGTACATGTGGTTAGGCAAAAGGCAAGCACTAATACATCGGTTAACACATTGTTTATGGTCCAGTCTCAAAATTAGAGTGCATAGCTTGTAGTCTTTCTTATACTCTTCATTATATAAACATATGATAAGGCCAATTGTGCCTTTTTTTAATTTTCTTTTGAATTTGTTACAATTCAATAAATGTATTATACTATGAAACTATTGTGATTCCAAATACTTACATTTGTAGTATAATCTAAAAGTCTGTCAATCATTAGCTCCAAATATACTCTATAATAAATAATAAAAAAGAAATTTGTCTTCTATTTTATATTTTTGAGATTGAGAATTGAGATGAATTCGTATAAAGCTCGAACTCACGCTCCTAAGCACCTCGAGGGCATGAGTTAATACTCTGCAACTAGGCCCTGTGGCAAGTCGGATGTGTCTTTACGACATGCAAAAGTCTGTGGCTTGTGAATACGAACGGGGAATCAATTTTTCAAGAAGTATTTTTAGTCCTATCATGCAATTAATTAAACATTTTGCTTCTCTTTAGAGACAGACACAGGCTTCAATCTTTGGAGCCCACTTCTATTTAATTGGCAGATCAATCTATCTCTCCAAACACAACGCTTTACAGCCGAAGACAATACATTTTTTTTTTTAATTAAATTCTCGAGGAGCTGAAGATAATTACTTAAACACTATATTTTCAGCACTATTTTTTTTGGTCTAGCCATCTCATATCTGTTATGTGTCAAGTAAAACACAAACAGATCCAGAAATCTGTACAGAACAGAAGTATTTTTGTTGGAACAGAGACAAATATTATGAAGATTGCCAAGTCACCATGGCCTGTTTTTGTTTACAGGGTTTTGCTTCTTTCTTAAATACATTCAGTTGCGTTGAGGACCATTTTGCAAAATAATGGTACTTGTACGTGCTGTATCATTGCAGCAGCCACACGGCGTACAGTGTGGTTGAGTTAACGGATGAAAAATATTAGTACCTGATTTGAGCGTGATTAGAGGCAGTTTTATTTCAGCATGCCTCATTGAAATCGGATTTGGTCCAATGGTCTCCGTCCGTCGCGGTGTTGGTGTCCATGCACTGATGCAAGTTGCACGTGCTCATGCCAAATACAATGGGCCCGTGGCCGAAGCATAAACCCTAAATGAGTCTGTTTAATATTCAGTTGTTATGATCTTATGACTTGAAAAGTTAATGTTCTTGTGGGGGGTGTGTGTATTTATAATTTTGAATAATATTTTTGACAAAATCAATGAAAATATTATCAGATTTTTTTACTTAAAAACAGTCAAATAAAATCACTTTTAACTAAAAAATTACAACTACAGATGTCTTCCAAGCACTTAACAACTATAATCCTTTAAGTCTTCGATAGTAATACCAAACATACCTAACACCTCTCTAAGCATACTAGTTGAGTTGTGGTAATCGAATTCGTAAAGAAAAAAATATATTATGAAATATAAGTGTACGAGGATTCTATATTTTTAAAATCTTACGAGAAATATAAAAGCTATGATTATAAGTAAGACTTTTTATTATTAGTTGTGTTGTCATAATTGTATTGTTGCCACCAAATTGTAAGATAATATTTATCAAATTTAATCTAGTTCAATGCGACTATAATAAATTTGATCAAATTTAATGTTATTTGAAGTAGTGTAATAAGTATACATAATTTTTTTCTCCAATGTTTTCATCCCAAAAACTGACGAGAGAAATTTATTTATGAGATGATCAATTTTGTAATATGTAAATTTACCTAGTGTCATCTCATTACTCGGGAATATTTTTTGAAAAAAAGGTAATTCGTAATTGAATAATAATAATAATTAGACTTTTTAAATGATATCATAATTTCTAAAATTATTTTAACACTCCGCTGTTAAAAATGATCAAATTTTAATATCATGGTTGACAAAACGGCACCGTTCAGATCGTTATCCAGTTGACTACATTCGATATACCGTGCTGCTAAACGACGAGCCGAGAACAAACTGCAAAGCGAAAATGACGGACGCTTGCATCCGAGGTGTCGTGGAAGCCATACACGCTAGCCCCACTCAAGCCGTCGTCTACATTGCCGGCGGCGCATCTCAGGTCACATTTCTTTCTCACACTTTTTGTTAACACTAATTAGCGTATTAATTAAAAACTAATATTATATTGAGTAATTGAAAATTGTGATCAGGCTTTAGGAATGTTAATGTCAATTCCGGGAGCAACAAACACTGTGCTTGAAGCAGTGGTACCGTACTCCAGAATGTCCATGATTCAATTACTCGCCCAGGTTCATTGATTTTGGTCTGTCTGAATCTGATTAACATAATTGTAGCGACGAATTTGAGTTAATTCGTTTGGTATGCGTTAAAAATAATTATTTGATTAATTAAATGTTGCAGATTCCAAATCAGTTTTGTAGTCAACAAACTGCTGTTAATATGGCTTTGTTAGCTTATAATCGGGCACTTAAGCTCTCTAGACCAGGTTTTAACTCAGCTCTCTCACTCTGTTTCACAGGCTACTTAATTGCTAGCTTATATTTAGATTGTGTGGCGATATGAACTGTCAATAGCTCATGCTTTATGGCCTTTTTTCAGCCAGAGTATTTGTGAAATTCTATCTGTTGTGTGTGCATTAATTTAAGCTATGGCGACCTTTGCTGCTACAGACAAATGTTTAAATATATACTCTGTTTATAAGAAACTTGATCAAAATCTTGGTGAGAGTAGTATTATTCATGTTTTAGTCATGTTATTGTCACTACTGATCCTTTTATAATTTAATGAAAAGAAACAAGTTAACTAATATGCAGAACATCTGCATGCGCAGATAGACACATTTGTTTATTGATGTTGATTTATAAAAATTGTGGCAATGGGAATTGTTACCTGACCCCATCTCCTTTTTTTTGTTTTCGGAATAGGTGCCCCTGTTCTTGGTGTGGGCTTTACTGGTGCTTTAGCCAGCACTCATCCAAAACTTGGAGACCACAGGTATTATTATTTGAATTCTTCACTTTATACGAGATGTTCCATTACAACTATAAATAGATAGAACACTTTGTTAGATATTTTTAGAATCTAGATTTGAGCCCTTTGTTTGTATGAACAATATACTTAGATAATATTATTTTTTGTTTCTTGATTTCTAGACTGCAGCAATTTATGCTGCTGGTCATATACAATTGATGCTGGAATGTAGGTTGAGTTCATCAACTATAGAAGATGGGCATCAGTATTTGAAATAGCTTTCATGCATACTTCCCATTATGTGATTGGAGAATTTTTTGGGGTTGTTGAAAGCTGTTTTTCATGGCTATCCTCAGACTTGTTGAACATCTTGTTTCTTTGGCATGCATAGGTTCCACTTGTCTACAAGAACGTCTGACAGACTATGGGTATCTACAGTTACCTTGTCAAAGGTGAGACAACAATTTGATTTGGTTTTGGGTTCAATTGTTAGTGTTTTAATTTTCATTCATATTTTGTTTGCTGAACAAATTTAGGGTTTGCGAACTCGAGAGCAAGAAGATAAGGTTTCAAGTCATCTTTTACTCAAGGTATGAGATGAAAGATTGAGGATGATTATAACCTTTGGTGCTGTTAAACTGTTGCATATTTTTCAGTGGAACCATTAGATTTATATTTTCGTTTCTTCTGTCCAATTATTGTTAATAAAGTTAAAGCACATTGAAGATCTGAAAATGTTAAAAAAAAAATCTGTTTGATGAACCAACAGCAATTATTTCATTTTATTGTGGTGCATCTCAAATGTCAATTGATTATGTATTTTTTTTTTTAAATTTTTTTGAAGGCATTGTTTCCTATGTTGAACATCTTAATTAATTTGTTTTTTATTTTTTGGTTCAGGCAATGGCAAGTGCTTGCAAAGTTCCAGCAACATTTAACTCCGAGTTGACTGACTCTGAAACAGTCGATGAATGTGAGCAGCAGTTCAGTGAAGATCAAGAACTAGAACAGATTATAAATGGGGAGATATGCTTTAAGGTCTATCCATTTTTGAATGGTATGGTTTAACCTTTGAATGAAACCCAGTTATAGTATTACATTCAGTTTTATTTTATTTCCTATTGTCTATTGACTGCTTTCTGCAGAGACACAAGTGTTCAATGAAGAAAGGAAAATAATACTGTCTGGTTCTTTTAATCCGTTACATGATGGCCACCTCAAGCTTTTGGAAGTTGCGACTAGGTATATCAATAAGTTTCTATTATCATTCACGTTTGATTTGTTTTCCACATCAGTCATCTTCTAGACATTCGTGTTTCTGTTGGTCAGCTACTGATGTTCCATGATCAGTCATTTCTTTTTCCTTAGAAGGCTTTGTTAACTAGTAATATATATAGATATCTTGTTCTAGATTAGTCATCCCCTGTAGACTAGCCTTCAGCTGCTATTGTCATCAGTTGCCTGATTTTCTAGATTCTTACAGTTTTCTCTAATGGGTTTTACATCTGCATGGCATTCCTGTCATATAATATTTCATAATACATTGTGGAATAATGTTGTTTATGAAGTAACTTTCGTCCATGATTGATATTTGTGTAGAATTTGTGGCAATGGCTACCCATGCTTTGAGTTATCAGCAGTCAATGCAGACAAATCTCCATTATCAGTTTCTCAAATCAAAGATCGTGTGAAGCAATTTGAAAAAGTTGGTGAGGCTAATTACTTGTAATTGTGTATCATTCTTTTTCCTGTATGTTTGATGTTGATTTGTGAATAATGCGTGTTTCCTGGTCATCTGGGCATATAAAACCATGTGTTGTACCCTACTAATCTGGCATTCTGGCGTTGTGATTGAAAACTGATCTTCTTAAAGATTTAAACTTCATTCATATATTGTGGAAATTCAATGTAATTATAACCCTTTATTTCTTTTTGTTATGAATATATGTTTTTCAACTCTTCATGTTATCTATTATTAAATGTACTTTGATACCAACTTATAATCATAACTGTAATCTCACTCGTATCATTGAATTTGTTTTTTAGAAGTCATTTTAGATACTAATTTGATCAATATTTTCCCAACACATTAATGATTTCTGTTTTGATTTGCAGGAATGACTGTGATTATTTCAAATCAGCCTTATTTTTATAAGAAAGCTGAATTTTTTCCTGGCAGTGCTTTTGTAATTGGTGCAGACACAGCAGCGAGGCTAATAGATGTATGGAACTTCAAATCTTTTTAAAATAATTTTGCTCAAATTATATTATTCATAATAAACTAGCTGAATTTTAAGCTTGGTTCTATCGCCGTTCTAGCCCAAGTATTATGATGGGGACTCTGGAAAGATGGTGGAGGTACTGAGTGGATGCAAAAGAACTGGATGCACTTTCTTTGTGGCTGGCCGTAATATTGATGGCGTTTTCAAGGTGTGTACCTGAAACACATGCTCCAATTTCATGCTTGATTTGTTTGTCCTGAAATCTCTTCAATGCCATCAAATGACTTTTCTGCAGGTTCTTGAAGATTTTGACATTCCAGAGGTGGTACGAGACAGTTTTGTCTCCATACCAGTAGAAGAGTTCCGCATGGATATATCCTCTACTGAGATAAGGAAGCGCAGTGGAATGTAAAATCCCACAGTAGCTACAGTATTCAAACAGGACATAATTCTTCCTAGCAATCATTGATTAGGGACTACATGTCTCCAAGGAAGATTATTTATATAATACACAACACACACAGGTTGACAGGATCGCAACAAAACCTTAACAAAAAAATAAAAAAAAGCCTATAGAATTTTTCAGCCGTGTAATTTTATCTGCCATTGCTAGTTCTGCTCTATGAGTGTATTGGTGGGAAATTTGCTTGAGCAACAAATTTGAGTGAATATATCTGTATTTTTATCTTGTGCACTATTAATTGCAATTCGTCAAATTGTTCTTTTATGCCATGTTACTCTGTCGCATTAGGAGGGTGACATCTTGTATTTAAAAAGTCTGTTTGAATTTGAGATGCCTTGTATTGTATGTATGAAACAGTTAGGCTTTCAAAATTAGGTTGAAACGAAATGGTTAAAAATGGTTTTTGCTGCAATCTACAGATTTATTACAATATAAGGTCTACTAAAAAGTTAGATTCATACATTTTACAGTAAAGTCTAGAGTTCTAAATTTTCCTCTATTCCAACAGCTTGTGGAAGAGGGGAAAGTGCATTAGTCCATCATAGGACTACAAGCTCGCTGCTTTAATTCCAGAAATGCCTTTTTTCAGCCATGTGAGGTTTCTTTTAATGGGTAAAAATTCGTTTAGTTCTTATATTTTAAATTTAGTATCTGTTTAGTTCCTATATTTTTAAAAATATCTCAAATCATCCTTACCATTAAATTATTGACACTCTTGCCATTATCTTCAACTTATTTTTATAATATTACCCTATTATAATATTTTTTAGACATTATTAAAAGAAAAAAATAAATTACTAGTTTAACACCAAAAAACAAAACAAAACAAAATAAAATAAAATAAATATATTAATTTTTGTGGAACACTCTCTTGAGTTAAAATATTAATTTTTCTAAAAAAATTGATAATGTAATTTTTTACCATATTAATTTTTTAGACATGTGAGCTTCCACAAAAATTAATATATTCTTTTTTTGTTTTTATTTTATTTTTTAGTTTAATTTGATAATTTAATTTTTTATTAATATCTAAAAAAGAAATATTATTATAAGAGTGTAATATTGAAAAAGTAAGTTAAAAAGAATAAAAAAAATAATGACATGAGTGTCAATATTTAGCAGAAATGTTTTGAGGTATTTTAAAAAATATAGGGACTAAATGAGCACTAACCTCATAATATAATAACTAAATAAAATTTTACCCACTTTTAATTAAAGTCTAGAGGTTTCCTTTTTTAAGAGGCTTTTACAAAAAGGAACCTTTTGAACTAATAATTAATTGGTGAAATTTGATTGTTCACTTTTGCAACAAAACAAACTTGCAAATTGTCAATCCACCGCTGATGAGAAAGGAAAAGGGATAAGAAATTGCTGGCTGTGATCAATTCCCCTTATCAACACAGTTACATGTGACTATACTCTTATCCGAATACTGTTAAATTAACTAATCTAATGAGAAATTGAAGAAGCGATTGCGGCGATGGCAATTTGTTTCGGCACCTATTGCATTAACTGAATCGACGACTACAATTAATGTTTCAATTTTGTGCTCAATCAAAAGTCTGCAAGATTGCTCAAAGCTTGAAAGAAAGAAAGCTAAACTTACATTACTACTGGTCTTGGAGATGCTGAGTGTTCTATACATGCAATGAAAGCTGGTATATCAAAGAGACTCAGCCCCCGCAGGCGGCGCCGCAGCCGGCAACACAAGTGGAGCCGCCATAACCATCTGCATGGGTGGTAGAGTCTTTGTCTTTGGATGCACCACCACCACCTGCACAGGAGAAAACAATAGCTGAAATGACCGAGAGACTAACTAATGCTGCCCAAATAAGCAAAACTACTGCACTGCTTCCTCCTTCATCCCCTCGTGTAGTGATTTCTCTCAAATATTCCCTCACCATTTTTGTTTATTTATATAGCTATTAGCTTCTCCCTCTCTCTTTCCTTCTCTTTTGAAGAATTAATATATATAGAAACTATTATGACTCTTGGGGGATAAAGAATATAAATGTGAGTGGTGGTTTTTTTTTCCTTTTCAACTTTTTTTTTTTTAAATCAAAGACTACAGGTTGATTTTTTTTTTTTTCTCTCTTTCAGTTGAGGCAATTTTTCAATAGAGTGTCCTTATATTTGGTCTCCAATTCATAATTTACCGTTTCAAAATATGAAGGGCTACTACTTAATTATGGTAGAGTGCTTGTGTAGCTTTAATATTAAGTGGAATATTCACAATGGACAATATCGGATTTGTGTTGTAAAGCCATAAAGGGGAAGGGGTGACCATTCCAGGCTATAAATCTTATCCAATTGGAGCCAGCTTTGTTGACAAAAAGTTGCATATGAAAAAGAAAACCAAAAAGTGGCAGAAGAGAGAAACAAAGGTCTCATTTCATAAGAGATCCGCCATTATTGCAACTTGTCATGGTCTTATTTGCTAACTTTATTTCCTCTTTGCCATGTTCTTAATGTCCCTGATGTAGGGTGTTCGCGGATCAGATTTTACGGATTGAACATCAATCCATATCCAATTCATGATTTTGCGAATTATAATTTTTCAATCCAATCCAATTCACGGATTGATAAAATTCAATCTAAATCCAATTCATACATCTGCGGATCGGATGCAGATTTGACTCAATCCATATCCAATCCACCATTTTATGCATTAGTTTTTTAATTAAAAATTTTTAGTTCTCTCCAACTAATGAAATAAAAAAATCTAATATAAAAATAATTTTGCTACCAATTAAATTTAAAATTGAATAAAATTTAAATTAATTAATCATTTAAATAAAGCTAAAATAATACATTCAAAGTTTCAAAATATAACGCATCGAGACTAATTATTCAAATAAAGCTACAATAATACGTTCAAAGTTTCAAAATATAACACATCAAGCTTAATTGTTCAAATAAAGTTATAATAATATGTTAATATAACACCGAAATTAATTGTTCAAATAAAGCCACAATTAATTGAAATGGCAAACCTTCGGAAACCAAACACAATCTGATCTTTCACCAGGGTTGTTGCGCCTGTCGAAAAGTGGTGATTATGGAGCCGTCCACGATGGGAATCAGGAGAAGCCGTACGGGTGGCGATCTTGAAGGTTGTGATAGTGAAATTGTTCAGCTGGAACCAGTGAATGTGAAGTGACTCGATGGATTTGGGAAAGAAATCGCGTGGCCGATGTTCTTCAAATCCGTGTCGAGAGTGTATCCAACCAGTATTGAGTGTTGCTAGTGTGTGTGACGGTGGGGAAGCTTAAGGTTTTTTGTTTGCAAATTGTTGGTGACTTGGCGTTATGTTACTTTACTTTTGCTAGTGCGTGTGACTTTGCTTTTATTTTGTTTTATAATTTTTACAAGTTATATTTGTATATTTGATTATTTAATTATTTTTTATTTTCTATTATTATTGGGTAGTGGCTAAGATATGTTATAGTGCTTATGTAACTATGTAATGTCACATTTATAATTTTTTTAATTAAATTTATAATAAATTTTTAATTATATATATATATATATATATAGTTTTTTTTTTTGCAGATTCACGGATTTCTATGGATTTATAGAAGTAAATCCATATCCAATCCATCGACTGCGGATTTTTAAATTTTCAATCCATATCCAATCCACCAATTCACGGATCGGATTTATACGGATTGGATTGAGCGGATCGGACGGATTGAGCGGATCGGATTGGATTCTGAACACCCCTACCTTGATGCATGAAACCTCGGTTGATAAATAATTTAAAAGACATGGAGATTGAGTACTTGAGTTTTCATTGTCATGCTTAGAGAAGCTCAAAGTTGACCCATTAAGGCTTCTCATGTTTTTTTCACTAGTTTTTTTTTTAATTTTTAATTTTTCAACAACGCGAGCTTTAATAAAGCAAATAAAACATCAAGCGCTACCCTTGACAACAGCATAACAGTAACACCTAGAGGGGACACGCGAACGCTTAAAAGCAGATGAGTTAATATACAAAAGAAAAAGACCATTGACAGAACCAATAATTTAGAAAACCAATAGTCTCATTAGATAAAAAAATTACAAATTCAGTTGGAGAAACGTCGCCCCAGGTGCGATAAAAACAAATAAAGCCCAGATTAGCAAGAGCATTCGCTACCATATGGGAAAATCTGAATCACATCTAACTAACAAGGTGACAACACTAATCCATCTATTATGTACACTCTCAACCCAAATATTAGACACCCACAAGCTCCAACTTCCTCGTTAGCCATAACTCCTAAAGGCACCTGGATTTTTTTTTTTTTTTAAAAAAAAATTTCCTAAAGGCATTGTCCCCAAGGCCTAACAAATAATTTTTAAATAGTTTTAATTAGATGGCCATCTAAAGTTTACATTTCAGAGATAGTGTAAAGTTCAAAAATTAATTTATACTTTACCAACCTCATTCCTTTAAACGAAAAAATTCAGCATGCGGAAAAAAAAAAAAAAACTCCATGAAAGTTAGTTATTAAAGACTACACCCCATTGTCAGGGTTTCCTTTCGAAATACCATCTGAATTTGCGTTGACCAACCGATTAGAGGATGGCACTTGTTAAGAATATAAACTTTTGAAGCTCGGCCAAAAGAGTCCGGCACCCCAAGAGGCGGGAGGCAAAAAGATAATGAAATGTTTCTTCACAATTAGGAGTTGGGCAGAAAGAACATGGATATTGAATCTATGAAAATGCCTCCTCTCAATTGATTATTAGCTTAATTTGTAACAGACATCATAGCGAAATGGAGAATTTGGCGGGATGAAGAGTTTATTCACTTATTGTTTGTGGCCAACACGATCCATTAAATTATACGGGTCATCTGAAGGGTTCATGAAATCATGATTTATGGGGTTCAACTTCGACACGAATGGGCGTAGTCACTATAGGATCAGGTGGGGCACAGCCCTCAGCCACTATAGGCAGGGGTTATATTAATGGTTGTGAATGAATAAATTCAAATATCAACTTTAGTAATCAACTTATTACTTTACAAGTATTTTTTTTATATCATGATATCTTATACTCTACTAATTGTATTTAAAATATACACACACACACACACATACATATATACGAACTTATAATTGTGAGGTAAGCTAAGACTCGAAGCTATTCCTTAATAATAATCTAACACATATTGGTTGTCTGTGGGCTACGAGCATTGTGACTTGACTTAATTTACTAGTTTTGATGCTATGTTAATTTTTTAACTGTCTCTGAAGTAACAACATCAAAGTTTTGGCAATTACAGGGCAATGTATATGTAGTACGTAAAACACATTCGTTAACCGAGAGAAGTGTTTTCTTTTCTTTCCTATCTTTTTAAATTAAAAAGTTAAAAATAAAAAACTAAAATATAAACTAAATCACATAAAATGTCGCCTTTAAGACCGTACAGATTGAACCGACAAAAAAAAAAAAATGCAACAACTGACACAACCTTAGCAAGTTAGCAAGTTGATGAGTGACCTTTTACTAGTTAACATATATAGGAAATTCCTTAAACATAACTCAAAACTAAGGGCGTGAATAGCAAAAGTAACTTTCTCAAACATCTACGATGAGGTAAGCAATGCATAAAATTGATGGAGCAGAGACAAATCAAGTTGAGGGATTCATCAACCACTTGGGCTTAGCCCAAGTGGCTAGAGCCCCTCCCTCACAAATGTGAGGGAATGGGTTCGAGCCTCCGCAGTCGCATTGTAAGGGTTTAATTTAAATATTCTTCCTTGGAGCCATTGAGCTCGAGTGAAGACAGTCTTTCTCCCAGGATGGGAGTTTGACATCCCTCGAATATTTGAGAGGGTTAAAAATCTGAGCGGTGTCATATCAGCATTCATATCAATAGGGCTCAGTATAAATATATGATTGTACATATCAATTATACTCTCATATAATATGAGTTGTAATTTGAACTGTAATTTGAGCAATAGTCTCATGTAATCAAAAAAAAAAAAGTTGAGGGATTCATCAATGTGTGTGTATGGTTCGATTTCCTATATGAACTGTAATACAAGGCTTTCCAGCGTAAGCCGCCAATACTCGCTAACCAAACCCTCACCAAGAGGAAACGAGCAAGTACTAGCTTTTGTGCTTTCATTTCCAAGAATTAAATTTAGAAAGTCCCGCGTCCCTTATATAAGATACAATTAGTCTAATCCAATTTCCCCTTCTCGTCTCTTATTTTACTAAGTAAACTCACATATATTACATGATACTCGATTTTAAAATTTAGGTCATGATAACTGTATCGTTAATTAATGGAACTAATCTTAACTTTAATTTTTCCGTTTAAATTTGAGATTTTTTACTTAAATTATGAAACAAACACAAAAATTGGTATTTCTCAATAGAATCGAGTTTCTTTTAACAGGATTTAAGTGGGATATCTTACCCAGAAAAATCTTTGAAGTTTCAGGCACGCAAAACTAAGAACACAAATTAATTAAAGGACTCGCCTATCGTGCAACAGTGGCACCATGCCACTGCTTTTGTTTTTTTTGTGTAAAATTTCATGAAACCCTTTCACTTATTCTTATTTGAACTTTGAAGCCCTTTCACTTATTTTTATTTGAACTTTGCTTCAAAAATATTAAGTTCATTTCTCCCAAACCCGTGAATCCTTCAACGGCCGATCAACGGCAAATCGGCTCCTCCGGTGGCTGTGGTTGGTCAGAAAAGACATAGAGAATTGTGGAGAACAAAACTCAAGTGGTGGCGTCACCGGAAACTGGAGAAACAACGGCGAATTGAAGCGGGGATTCTGTGACTTTTCACGGCTTCGATCGGCAGCTTTCCGAATGCTTTACGGCGACAAGGATGACATGGAGATGACCGGCATCACACGAGCTTCCGATCGGTACCAACCTTGGCCGGTGGAGTTGCCGGAAACGGAAACAAAATCCGGGTCGGGTTCGCGGGTCGGGTTGACCCGGTTATTTTTGTGACAAGGATGGCGTGGAGATGACCGGCGTCGTACGATCTTCCGATCGGTACCAACCTTGGCCGGTGGCGTGGACGGAAATGGAAACGAAATTCGGGTCGGGTTCGCCGGTATTTGTGATAAAAAGAGGGGTATTGTGAATAATGTGTAATATAGAAGAAAAATG